>NW_027202493.1:8834369-9086869 GCF_024711535.1 Dipodomys merriami
AGTTAGAAAAAGTGTTTATCACAGAGAATTCCTCTGTCCATATTTGCTGTAGATAAACAATAATTATATGACTGATAACACAAAATCAAAAATAATAAATAAAATAAAATATCTGAAGTAAGCAGCACATGAAGATAAATGAATTCTTGCTCATATTTCAGGACATTCTGATCAAATTCTCACTGTGTGTGTGCGTGTGTGTGTGTGTGTGTGTGTGTGTGTGTGTGTGTGTGTGTGTGTGTGTGTGTGTAGTAAAGCAGAAATGTTCAGAGTAGGAATATTTGGCAGAGCAAAACTGCTCACATAATTGCCAGGGAGTAAAAGAAATAAAGAGATAAAGAGGAAGGAACTGTTTTCTCTTTATTCCTTTTAAAGATATACCCTTAAATGACATAAGGGCCTTCCAGGTGATTTTGCCTTATACAAATTCTATCTCTTAACCATGTCCATATGAATAGATGAATCTGTTGTACTGCTTTTCATCCTGTTTTTGTTTTCTCTGGGAAACAAATCTTTAATATATAGCCTTTTGGAGACCATAAAAATCAAAATTATTGAACTCAATTTCTCTGTTTTAAAAGAGGCAAAATCAAAAGTAATTAAATCATAAGAATGTTATGTATATTAAATATATTCCTCAATAAGAACTCCAATCTCATCTGGCATAAAACAAACCATTCAGCCTTTGCTCTTGTACTGATGACTGTGATTGTGGTTATTTTTACTGTTCCATAATGATTCAGTTGTCTTTATCATGTATTTTTTTCTTTTTAAAAGCTTAACTTAGTGATAACCTATAAAACATTGTTGTCTCTCTCCTCTTCAATGATTTTAAAACTTGCATGTACACCTAGATATGGCTGCAGAAACTTCTGGAGCTAGAAACTATCCCAATTGAGGGTTTAGAAAACCCTTGTCATTTATTTCTGATGTTCTCATTCTCATTTAAGCTATGATCATCACTATATCTTATTGGTCTAGCAAAGTAGAGGTTCTCTTAATTGATTAAAAAAAATAATAAGATCTCCAGCATGTCTTTTGGCAGGTTAATTGGAAATGAAGTCTAGTGAACTTTTCTGCCTGACTTTAACTTCAGTTCTCTGGATTCAGCCTCATGAATAGCTAGAATTACAGGTGAAATTAGCTGAGATACACCTTTCAAAACATTCAAAAAAACAATTGCATTAGTTTTAAGTGCCTTTAAAATCAAAGTATAGATAATCATCCTATAGAAAGAATGTCATTTCAATAAGAATACCAAAAAGGAGATAATTGTGTTAAAGTTTTGAATGTCTTATATACTTTAGAATCTATGCTGGGCACTTTGTTTTTATCAATCTCTTGTTCTAGAGGTATTTATATACATTCCTATGTGATATGAGTCATTATTCTAAGAGTTGGAGACAGAGCAAGGTAGGTTTACCCTTACATTGTAGGTATTTCACCAAGGGAGATGTATACAAACAAAACTGGTCTTGATGTTCTCTAAAGAAAATAAACTAAGAATCGAAGACCCAAAAATGAACCCACAGACCCATGGACACCTAGTCTTTCATAAGGGAGCCAAAAGAACAGGATGGCAGCCTCTTCAACAGATGGTGCTGGAAGAATTGGCTATACACATGTAGAAAACTGAAGTTTGATCCTTACATATCACCCTGCACCAGAATCAATTCCAAATGGATCAAACATCTCAATGTAAGACCAGATATACTGAAAATATTAAGGAAGGAATCGCGAAAACACTAGGGCTCCTTGGCACAGGTCAAGACTTCCTAAGTAAAGATCCAGAAACACAACAAATCAAAGAAAAGTTGGATCAATGGGATTGCATTAAACTGCAGGTTTTCTGAATGGCAAAGGACATAGATAGCAGGATAAATAGAAAGCCCATAGATTGGGAGAAAACCTTTACTAGCTATACATCAGACAAGGATTTCATATCTAAAACACACTTAGAGCTCAAAAAATTTAAACTCCCCCAAAACAAATCCTCAAAGAAGCAACAACTTCATCAATAAGTGGGCTAAAGATTCAAAGAGAGACATCTCCAAAGAAGAAATAAGAATAGCCAACAGATAAGAAGAAATCTTCAACATCTCTGGCCATAAAAAAAAAAATACAACTGCTGGTCTTTGAGACAGGAGTTGATGTGCAGATTCTAGTTCTCTAATAAAGAGTCCCAACTTGACCCTTCAAAATGTGGCTTCTTTGTCTTCTTGTGACTGAATTCCCATACAAAATTTGGAGGCTCATCCAGGATCCCAGTCAATGAATCCTCAGTACCAAGGAGGACACTTGGGTTTCACAAAGCCACACTGGCAAACAGCCTTGGCAATCCAGGGTGCCAGAAGATGGGAGACTCCATAGGTCAGGCACCATCTGAGACTTTTCTGGTATTCCAGAAATCTTACAGCTAACATTCACTTTTGTATGTTTTGAGATCTTTGTGCACAAGTGTGTGTGTGTGTGTGTGTGTGTGTATGTGTGTGTGTGTGTGTGTGTGTGTGTGTTGTGTGTGAACATGTTCAAGACAGATAAAAATTGTTAACTGTACTCTAATATTTGGCTTGGCAAAATGTAAATCTCTTGAGGACTTAAGGTCCATTTCCCTCCACTGTTAAAATGTGGGGATAAGTATTACAAATTCAAGTATAAGTGTTTATCACTAATAAAGACATTGTCCATTCTGTCTATCTGTTTGAAACGTTTTTGCTTTTTATCTCAGTCAGAAATCAAGTGAAAAGGGCATGGGAAAACATAGGATGGGCCTGTGGGCCAGGGTTGATCTGGCAAAAAGTTGGAGTTAATCCAGCCCTAGGATGAGTGAAGGGATGAACTGGCACAAAGGAATAGTTCATCCAGTTCTAGTGGACAAGCATGGTCTAAAACAGATTCCATTTAGTCAGATGGGTGTATGTGCATTCCATGAAGGTATTTCTCTTTCTTTCCCTTACTAATGAACATTGCAAACCTGATGGTGATGCAGGTAATGTGATTAGTATTCCTAAAAACTGTCCCCTAGGATGTATTTCAAAAAATGGAAAAGCTTTAAAAAGGAGGGTTTAAAATGAAAAAAAATGAGATTTATTCTGTATTATCTAACTTGATTTCAGCTTCACCAAATTTCTATAACTTTTAAAAAAGAACTAATACCAATATTCCTCATGTTTTTCTGTAAAATAGAAACAGGGGGAACAATTCCAAACTCATTCTATGAAGCCAATATCACACTCATCCCCAAACCAGGTAAGCATCCAACGAAGAACTACAGACCAATTTCTCTGACGAACACAAATGCAAAGCTCCTCAATATAATATTAGCCAACAGAATCCAGAAAAAAATAAAGAAATCATACATTATGCCCAAGTAGGCTTCATCCCACAGATGCAAAGCTGATTTAACATATGCAAATCAATTAATGTAATTCACCATGTCAACCAAGCCAAGAACAAGAATCACATGATCATCTCCATAAATGCAGGAAAAGTCTTCAACAAAATACAACATCCATTTATGTTAAAGGCTTTGGAGGACCTAGGACTAGAAGGAACAGTCCTTAAAACAATAAAGGTTCATATGACAAACCAACAGTCAGTATCATTCTAAGTGGGAAAAAAACTAAAACCATTTCCCCTAAAATCAGAAACAAGGCAAGGACGACCACTCCCTCCACTCCTATTCAATATAGTTCAGGGATTCTTAGCCAGAGCAATAAGGCAAAAAATGCACATGAAAATGATTCACACAGGGAAAGAAGAAATTAAACTCTCCCTATTTGCAGATGACATGATTGTATACCTAAAGGACTCAAAAACCCCACCCCCAAACTTCTAGAGCTAATCAGCTACTTTAGCCATGTAGAAAAATACAAAAGTAACCCACAAAATCGTAGCCTTTCTCTGTGCCACCAATATACAAGCAGAAAGAAAAATCAAGAAAACACCCCATTTTCAATAGCCTACAAAATTACTCAGAAATTATCCTAACCAAAGATGTGAAAAGACCTTCATAGCAAAAAAAAAAAAAAACAAAACTAAACTAAAAATCTAAAGAAAGAAATCATAGAGGACACTAGGAAATGGAAAGACCTTCCATGTTCAAGGATAGGTAGAATCAATATTGTGAAAATGACCATATTGCCAAAAATGATATTCAAATTCAATGCAATTCTCATCATAATCCCAATGATGTTCTTTACTGAGATAGAGAAAACAATCCAAAATTTTGTATGAAGCAACAAAAGACCAATACAATCAAAGAAATTCTAGGCAAAAAAAAAGGAATGCAGGTGATATCACAATACCAGATTTCACTAATATAGAGCCATAATAACAAAAAACAGCTTGATATTGGCATAAAAATAGACCTAAAAGTCAATGGAACAGATTAGAAGACGCAGAAATAAAACCACATATTTAGAGTCATCTGATATTTGACAAAAAGCATAGCCTCTTCAACAATTGGTGCTGGGAAAACTGGGCAGCATTATGCAGAAAATTAAAAATCCACTAAAAGTGTATCACTACTTGTCACCAAGCACTAAAACTAATTCAAAGTAAACCAATGACCTCAACGTCAGACCTAGAATTATGAAACTACTGAAAGAGAGAGTAGGGGAGACATTAGAAGTTAGGTACAGGTAGCAACTCCCTGAATAGAGACACAGGGGCACAACAAATGGCACTAAATTAAAATAAAAAGTTTCTACACAATTAAGGACATAGTTACTAAACTAGAAAGACAGTCAAACAATTGGGAACAGATATTTACCTGCACTACATTAAAGGCCTAATATCCAACATATACAAGGAACTCAAGCATATAACCCCTCTCAAAGTTAATACACCAATTATTAAATGGGTAAGGGAGTTAAGAAGCAACTTCTAAGAAGAAGAGGTAAGAATGGCAAATACACACACACACACACAAACACACACACACAAACACACACACGCACACACATACACATATATATATATGCCCACACAAAGAAATGCTCATCATCTCTGGCCATAAAGGAAATATAAATAAAAACAACCCTGAGATCCCATTTTACCCCAGTTAGATTGGCCAACATTTTGAATTCTAACAACAACAATTGCTGGTGGTGATGTGGGGAAAAAAGAATCCTATTGCACTGCTGGTGGGAATGTTAACAAGTATATCTACTTTGGAACACAGTCTGGAGCTTCCACAAACAAAAACAAAAACAAACAAAAATAGACCTTCCTATGACCCAGCCATACCATTCCTTGGCATCTATCATGAGCATCATTAATCAAGATATGATAAGGACACTTGCATATTTGCATTTACCACTGCACTATTCACAACAGCCAAGATATAGCAACAACCAGATGTCCCACATTAGATGAAAGGATCCAAAAAATGTGATTCCTATATACAATGGATTTTACACAGCCCCAGTAGAAGAATAAAATAATGTCACTTGCATGGAAATGGATGAAACCAGAACAAATCATGTTAAGTGAGGTAAGTCAAGATCAGAGAAACAGTACATGGTCCCCCTGATATGAGGAAGTTAGATCTAAAATGCACTGGGATATGACAAATTACACAGAATTCTAGATACTCATGTACAGTGAGACCAAAAGAAGATAGTCATAGGAGAGAATCACAAAGTTGCAATACCCAAGCTCCTCTTCATATGTATATAACTAATATGCATACTGAAATGAACAACAAATATTAGGAAACAAGGACTTTTTTCTTAATTGGTTTTTTTTCTTTTTCTGATGACTGTATTATTTCCTAATTTATGGTATATTCATATGCATATCTATGGGAAGTTGGGGGATAGCACAGAATCAGAGGAAGAGTGGGAAAATGCAGCAGTTGAATGCACTGGCTGCACTGGATATTGATGAAAGTGAACTATGCAACCCGCGGATGGGAATGAGTGGGAGGGAATGGGAAAGGATAGGAGAAAAGATGCCACCCTGAAAGGAAATGTACTTATTACCTGATGTATGTAAAGTTAATCCCACTGTATGTCATCTCCCTCTAAAATAACAATAAAGTACATTTTAGAAAAAAAGAAATGCAAATTCAAACAACATTGAGATTCCACGTCACTCAGTTAGAATGGCCAATATACAGAAAACAAATAACAGAGGCTGGTGGAGATGTGGCAAAAAAAAAAAAGGGCATGTTACTACACTATCTGTGAGAATGTAAACTTGCTTAACCACGCTGGAAAGCAGTATGGGGCTTCATCAAAAGACTAAACATAGAGCTCCCCTATGACCCAGCAATCCCACTCCTGGGCATTTACTCAAATCACCACAAAGAAGACCAGTAAAACTACCAGCAAAACCATGTTTATTGCAGCATTATTTACCATAGCTAAGTTATCGAATCAGCCCAGATACCCCTCAGTAGATGAATGGGTCAAGAAAATATAATAGTATATATAGATAATGGAAGTCTATGTGTCCATCAGAAAGAATGACATTACCCCATTCATAAGGAAATGGAAAGATTGGAAAAAATGTATTAAGCACAGTAAGTCAGACCTCAAGAAACATAGGAGGCATGGTTCCCCTCATTTGTGATAACTAGAATATATACTAGAATAGTTTTAGCAGAACATCACAATGGTCCAATAGCATGCCCATAGATATGACCATATAAAATCATGCTGATCAAAATGAACTCTAAGAAATGAAAGCAAGAAGTTGGTTTTTTTTTAATTGTACTGTTTGTAGTTATTTCATTTTCTTTCTTATTATTTTCTTTTTCCTTTGGTTTATTCCCTGTTGTCACTTTTTGGATTTCTGTACCCTTTGTCTTATATATATTTATCTGATTTGGGGAAGGGAAATGGAATCAAAGAAACTGTATGACAAAGGATAACCCAATCTAACAGTGATACTCACTAGACACTATGTTGGACATGAACTTTACAACTCAGGGAAAAGAGGATTCTGTGGGTGGGGAAAGTGGAAGTAAATGAGGAGGGGATACTTTACTTATGTAACTATAGCCTCTTTGTACATCACCTTTACAATTAAAGTTAAAAGAAAATACACTAAATGGTAAGACTGATTTGAGAGCAACTTTAGGTAGGATGCTAAATGAGCCTGTCAAGAGAGATGGATTTGAGATGAACCTGAAAAAGATGGAGGAAATGTCTTTGTGAAAATCTGGAGAACACTTTGCTAGCAGAAAGGACATTCCCATAGTCTCACTACCATATTCTTACCAGCCTGAAATATATGCACGAGCATTTCCATTACTGAGGAAGAAATCTCAGTGGTGTTAAGAAATGTTTCCAAGTGTACACAGTTAATGAGCAGAAGAAGCAGAATATGAATAAATTTCTGCTTGATTCCAGAACTATTTCCAATAATATAAAAGCTAGGTTCCTCTCCTTGGTCCACTGATGGAAGAAATCATCTGCTCTGACTTACTTTTTCTAGGTCAAAGCCATGAATTGTGGCCTATGAAATACTCCACAAAGGGGTAAATAGTTTACTTCTTTCATTCAAAAATTCAGTTGGTAAGTGAATCTCCAAAAGTAAGAGTTAGTGGAACAGTGAAAAACACACAGTTTATCTAGGAACTAGTCAACAATTATTTTGATTCCATTTTTGTAAACCTTTCTTACATTTTTAGTGTCTTGAGCAAGTCTGTGAGGGAAGTGAATTTTAAATTAACTTACTCCTGGCAGGTTGTGTCTGTGATAAATTGAAGAACTCCACAAACCATCCACATAGCACAATGTTTAATAGCTCAGTTACTTCAGTGCCCATTGGGGTCACTTTGAGTTCTTTTATATTTTACTTTTTTCCCTTTCCTCTACATCCAGAATGACATGGAGTTTTAACAGAACTTGGAAGCAATTTCGCCATAAAAAAACTAAGAGATAGCTCTACTTTTAATAAGGTTTAATATCAGGGTATCAATAGCACCTTTGGTACTATGGCCAGAAATGACAATTTTATTATCCTTTCCTTTGAAACTGATAAATTGGTTCAGGCTAAGGGCAGTCGTTTTAGTTGCCACAAGAGAGGAAGGCAATAAGTAAGGAAAAAGGTATTGACTAGCACTGGAGATATTTAAAGCTCTACAGAAGACTTGGATAGACAGGACATTTCATGTGGTTGTTGTCACTGATAGCTAAGGCTGGATGTTTGTCAAATGCAAAAGGTTAATTTCATGTTTGTATGAGTGTACAAGTGCATGAGGCAAAGAGAGAGAGAGAATCAGATTGTCAGAAGTGATAAAGCAAAAGAAAAAAGAGAGAATAAGAAGAGAGAGGGAATGAGAGATGGAGACAAAGAGAGCTCATCAAGCCAGACTGAGACACAGAGAGGATATTTAGATATTTAGATGTGGATCTACTTTACCTTTGTCCATTGAACACTCCCAGTAATTTGGAGAAAATAAATATTATCAATAGTCTATGACTAACATTTATAGTAGACCTGGGTGTTTATAGTCATTGATAATTAAGATTGCCAGCAAAATAGTATTAAAGTAATATTTTAACATCATGATATTTGAAGATCCTTTCATTTTAATTAAAATGATTTTCAGTTTTTGAGCCATAATTGAAATTTTAAAAATATGTATATATGTATTATAGATGTACAAAATAGTGATTATTTATTTATTTTTGTCAGTACTAGGGTTTGAACACCGGTTCCCGTACTTTCCCTTGGCTTTTTCACTCCAATCTAAAGCTCTACCACTTGAGCCACAATTTGAATTCCATAAGGTAATGTTTCACACACACACACACACACACACACACACACACAATCAGTACAGCTTCCTCAGTTACTAGGATTATAATCATCAGCCAGTGCTACCTAACTGGAAAAAGAAAATTTTAGTATGACCACAAAAGTATAAGCAATAGAAGAAAAGTAAATATTTCATATAATAAAAGTGTATATTCAGAGCAAAACAGTCACCTAACAAAGAGAGCACTTACAGAAAATCATACATTTGATAAGATGTTACTATCTAAAATCTAGCAAAGGAATCAGCACTAAATAAGCATGAGAAAAGATAATTCAATCAAAAATGAAGGCAAAATTCTAGAACAGGTATTTCTCAAAAGAAGACATATAAATAGTCAATAGTTACAGAAAATTTTCTCACCATCACTAACCATCACAGAAATGCAAGTAAAAACACAATTAAGCACTAACTTGTATTTGTTAAAAACAGTTACTATAGTTTCCTGATTGTTTTGTTTTGTTTTATTTTTAAGCCAGATGGCAACTATTGGACAGGATGTAGAGGGAAAAAGAATCCCTTCCACATTGTTATCAAGAAGATAAGTTTGTTTAGCCACCATGAAAACCTGCATGGATGGGCTGGGAAGGTGACTCAGTGGTAGAGCGCTTGCCTTGCATGCATGAGGCCCTGGGTTCAATTCCCCAGCACCACATAAGCAAAAAGAAAAAAAAAAGCTGGAAATGGCGCTGTGGCTCAAGTGGTAGAGTGCTAGCCTTGAGCTGAAGAGCTAAGGGACAACGCCCAGGCCCAGAGTTCAGACCCATGACCACCCCCCCCCCAAAAGAAAGAAAACCAGCATGGAGGTTTCTAAAAATTTAAGAATAGAATTATCATGTGATCCATTAGTCTCTGTGACTGTGTTTGGAGGAGCCAAATTAGTAGTAGTAGTAGTATCTGAAATATAAAATAATGCCTACATTCATTGCAATATCATTCAGTATATCTATAATATAGAATCAACCTAAATGTACACTAGTGGATAAATGGATAGGGGTGACAAATTTCAGGGTATGTGTTTGTGTATTTGTGTGTATGCGTGTACATTATGTCATTCAGTCATAGGCTAGTAGAAAATCCTGTAATATAACAAAATGGTACATGAAATGCCCCAAACCACAGAAATACAAGTACTGCCTGTTGCATTATTAACGAGAGAATCAGCCGATAGTTTACAATTCACATTTTTCCAAATTGCTCAGGACTCCTTAATTGCAAGGTTCAGCAATCCATCTCTGCTTTGTGTTGATGGTGAATATAAATACTGCAATTTCTTCAGGAGAACTTGTGTTGTCATGCATATTCAGCACTGGATCTTGAAGATACAGATGCATGACTATCCTAATTATGGGGCTGTGCACACTGACACTTGGCAAATAAAACAAAGCTGGATTTCAAAACTGGGAAATTACTTGTGAAGTCTGCTCACCATTCTTCAAACAGGAGAGCATGATGTTAAAGAGGTTCAGATTCCTAGTCACACTTTTTCAGGCTCCATTTAAAATTAGGAGGATGAGAAAGATAAGGATTCCTTCCCTGAAATGATTCATTTCTTTCCACACTGAAAATTGCTTGTGGAATTTTTTTTTAAGTATCATCATGTTGGTTTTGAATGGAAGATTGTAAATGAAAAAGATACTTTAAAATTATCTAGCTGTTCAATTATTAGTAGAGAACTGAATCTGAAAGAGTTAAGAGGACAAATATAAAAGTGAGTTAAATCACTTGATTCTTTTCTCCTTACTCTATAACATATGGTCTACTTGATTCAAATGTTTTAATACTTTAAACAGTACAGTATTAGTGCAGGGGAGAATTCAATAGGATTCCGGTGAATCCCAGGTATTCTCCGAAGGACCACAAACATTCACATTATCAACCCCTACCTGTCATATTAGAATCTCTATCTGACGTTTTGTTTTACACTGAATTTGACTTATTTAGTATTCACAACACCCAGTGAATGTACATTCAAGAAATCAGGTGACATTTTGGATTGGGATTTCCCATCTCAGCTACACAGAGGTCTCTTGTCCTCATACATGAGGCTAATTGTGTCAGGAAATTATGAAGCCTTCTTTGTAACACCTTAAGAAGCATATGGACAGGACTCTGATCTTCAGGACACCTTACCCTTCTAATTGCCACACAGGAAATGGTTGGGGAAGGCAGTGTGGGGCTATAACAATGAGTCTAAGCTCTCAGTGTGTTTGATCTCATTTTGCATCCAGTCTGTTCTTAAAAAAATGAACTCATTTCTATATTTGTGTAATCAAAGCAATGCTATTACATTATAAACCAAACCTGGCACATGTAATATAGTTAAAATGGCACTGGATGTTTTCATTATATCATGAATAGCAAACATTCTTAGATAAATCAAATAAATATTTACTAAGAAAGACCACAGTGAGTTGGGTGCATAATTTCTTCAGATAGTAAATAAAGACAAATTTTATTTTACTTTCAGAGCTCATAATAGATCTTTAATATCAATCTGTTTCACAAAGTTCAGGAAATTTTGCCAGGGGGAAAAAGTCCTATATCAACTAGAAATACATAGTTGTTTTTCTTAGTATGTAATTTTTAAATTAAAATATTAGTTATAGGCAAGTATATTTTTGGCATGAAATTATGGGAAAGTTATGAATTTTGAAGTCTTTCCCACTGAGATTGGACTTTTTGTTCAAGATTGTGTGTGATCTGAGGCAGGGGGAATAAATTCACCTTCTGCAACTAGAATCTCTTACTTGTATTCTCAGGACAGTATTCTTTACAAGGTCCTAATGCTGTAATGCCATGGTTGCTTCATTCCCCTTCTTTTTGTGTTTTGCATCTTCTAGGGAAGTCCTGTTTTATTTGTGTGGTCCTGTGTTAATACAGAGCCAGAGAAGCAGGCAGAATAATTACAAGCTGGCCAATTAATTACTTTCTTGCCCAACCTGTTTGATCGCTCCATGAAAGTCTGTCCAGCCTCTCTTTATCAGTTAACCTCTTGTCTCTCCTTGTCTCTGTTCCAACTGGCCTCACCCTGACAACACACAAACACACACACACACACACACACGAGAGAGAGAGAGAGAGAGAGAGAGAGAGAGAGAGAGAGAGAGAGAGAGAGAGAGAGAGAGAGAGAGAGAGAGAGAGAGAGAGAGAGAGAATGAGAGGCTTGTCATCTTAGCTTTTCAGAGGCTGAGATCTAAGGACTGCAGTTCACAGCCAGTCTAGGTGGGAAAGTCTGTAAGACTTACTTCCAATTATCCACCAAAACTCTAGAAGAGAAGCTGTGGCTCAAATGCTATCCTTGAGGACAAAACTTTAGAAACAGTGCCCAGGCCCTGAATTTCAAACTCCAGGACTAGCCACACAAAAATTTGAGTCACCATTGGCATTGTTCAAATCAGTGGAAATTGTCAAGCACTGGACCCATGGGTTGTCTCCAGACAAAGCCTTGAAAATCAATGACACATGGAGAACAATTTCATGCCTGCTATTCAAATGGAGCAATACCCATTGCAGAAGAATATTTAGACATAAAATAAGGTAGTATGAAGAGAATTTCAAATCCAGAAAAAAATTGTTTCTTGGAAATATCCCTAATTTGCTGAATTCTGCAATGCTGAGGCTGTACATCCCACTTGGAAATACAAATGAGTTGGGAACCTAATAGTGTTTTGTTTGCTTTCTTTTCAATCACAATTCTCAGTAATATTGATGGTCTTGAGGCTGTCTATGGATATAACCCTGTTTACTTCAGTAAATTTAGATTTCTGTTCTGGCTGAATATGTTATAAAACCATACCATCTGCAGCAGCATTGCTGGGACAACCAAACACTATGTGCTTTGGTCTGTAAATATTTGACGCTTTGATCATGAAGGTTGACATAGCATTGCAATCAATTAAACAAACAAGCTACAAGGGTGCTATTGAGTGGGAATACAATGCTTTAGCAAATTTGGGCAGCAGACTACATGAGTAAAAAATAATTACCATGCAATGATGCAATAAATGATTCAATTATAAGGGCCTATATTGAGCCTTTATTCATGCTCCAAAATATGGGTTCAATATAGGCTATCTAATACAGTACTATATCCTGTAGACCAAATACATTTAGCATATTATTGAGTATTGGTTCTGTTACTTAATAATTAGATTATTGCCCTCTTAACATTTGACCAGACAATTTCATTTCTTTTGTCACTCCAGGTTTTTTTTGTTTTTTACTATATTTATCAATTGGTGTTCAACATTCTTTCTCATGTCTTGGTCCCTATTACTTTCTTGAATATGTGCTGTCAGCTAGGGTAGGAATAAAAGTAACAAGAATATGTAATTGAAGGACTTAGTTTCCTTTATCCCACCCTTGCTGCTCTTTTGAATATGGATGTAAGCTTCTAAACTAGCATTGTAATCATGTGATTCAGATATAATGTTTAAAAGTTATTAAGTCACAAATTTGAGTCACAATTTATTGCCATGTGCCTTCTAAAATAATATTACTTGAAAACAACTGGCTATCAGTGTCTTATACTTCTAGTTACTCAGGATGTTGAGATATAGTAGAACTAAGTTTGAGGCCAGCCTGGGTGGAAAGGTCTGTGAAACTCCATTTCCAATTAACTGGCAAAAATGCAGGACTAGTTACTAGATGGTAACACATCATATGAAAAAGCAAGATGAATAAGAATCTGAGATCCTAAGTTCAAACGTTAGTCCATCACAAAATATTTATTATTATTATTATTATTACATAATCACTTGAGGGTAGAAAAGAATGCTAATAATAGAGGTTTGTTTTGTGTTAGTAGCGAGGTTTCAACTTAGGTCCTGGGCACTATCTGTGAGCTTTTTTGCTCAAGATTAGTGCCCTACCACTGTAAGCCATAGGTTCACTTTTGGATTTTAAGTGGTTAATTGGAGGTAAGAGTCCCATGGCCTTTTCTGCCTGGGCTGGCTCCATACCCCAATTCTCCTGAGTAGCTAGCATTGCAGGCATGAGCCACCAGCACCCAATTCTAATATAGTTTTTATACAAAATTCATCTTGTGTTTTAGGTTCTAGAAGTGCAGCTGCATGGCAAAAGTGGTGTCATCTGACTTCTAGGATTAGACGACACAAAAGTATGGTAGCTTCCATGTGAATCTTTAGGCTCTTTGACTGTTTGGGGAATGTGGTAGCTACTAATCATACTGTTAGGTAGTTATATAGAGATGTTATATACAGGGTTACCATCTGCAGTATTGGGTGAATGTAGTAGCCTCATGTCATTTCTAGTGTCTTTATTGAAAGAAAGCCATCACAGATGGTCCAGCCCAGTCAAGACTTCAGATAAATGAACCACACTTGCATATTAATTACTTTTGTGTTGGTTTGACCAAAATACCCAACCTAAAAAACTTACGGGGCAAAGGCTGTCTTTTGGCTCATAGTTTCATAGAATTCAGTCCATGGTTGGATATATCTTGAATGTCTGGGAACAACATCCTTGAAGTAGGAATGCAGAACAGTCCCTAAGCTTATGATAGTCAAGAAGCAGATAAAGAAGACAAGTGAGCAAGCCAGGTTTTACTTTCAAGCTATGCTCCCTGTGACCTAATTTTTAAAGATAGGCCAAATTCCTAAAGTTTTCATAACCTCCTCAAATATCATCACCATCTAGGAACCACGTGTTCATCACAGGCCCCATTTGGGGATATTTCATATTCAAATCAGGTCATGATTTCAATTTCAATTTCAACAGAAACATCATTTGATCTCAGTCAACAAATTCTGCTGTAGAAGACCAGAGTTAAATTTTAAGTACATAAGTTAAACTAATTTGCAAAAAGCACTTTAATGCAAATTAGTTCCATCACACAAATATCTACCAGGAAAGTTACATTTAATTTTAAACTTTTTTTTAATTATGAAAAAACAGTACAGAGGGGTTACAATTACATGGGCAAGGTAATGAGTACATTTCTTATCAAGCATTTTTGCCTCCTCCTTTGTTTCCCCTTCCCATCCCTTCCCATCTTCCCCCCACCCCCCCCCCCCGGCCAAAGTTGTAAAGTTCATTTTTTGACATAGTGACTTGTACATCTCATTGTTGCAATGGTTCCACATGTATCCTAATTTAAATAATTAGTTTTTTCCCGTCTCCTCCACAAATTATACCAAAATCAAATACAGTGAAAACAGGGGTTATACTGTGGGGGAGGGATATGCAAAGCAACAAGAAAGATCTTATAAATATGTTAGAAACAATAGCAAGAAAAAAATTTGTGTCCTTATCTTGGGGTTCATTTCATCTAACATCAACTTATTTGACCATTTCTGCTTGTCTGAGACAAATGATAGTTATTGCAAATAAAGGAAACCATGGGACCTATGTTTCTTTGGACCAGGCTTACTTCACTTAATATAATTTTTCCAAGTGTTTCTGTTTCCTAACAAATGAGGCAATGTCATTTTTGCTGATGGAGGCATAGAATTCTATTGTGTATACATACCACATTTCTTGATCCATTCATCTACTGAGGGGCATCTGGGTTGGTTCCATATCTTAGCTATGGTAAATAATGCAGCAATAAATATAGTTGTGCTGGTAGCTTTAGTATGGTCTTCTTTGTGATCATTCAGGTAAATGCCCAAAAGTGGGATTGCTAGGTCATAGGGGAGCTCTATGTGGAGTCTTTTGAGGAACCTCCATACTACTTTCCAAAGTGGTTGAACAAGTTTACACTCCCACCAGTAGTGTTCCTTTCTTTCCACATCCTCTCCAGCATCTGTTGTTATTAGAGTTCTTGATTAGAGCCATTTTTATTGATATCTCAATGTTGTTTTGATTTGCATTTCTTTTATAGCTAGGGATGTTGAGCCTTTCTTCATGTGTCTATTGGCCATCCTTTTTTCCCTCTTCAGAGAAGTTTCTCTTTAAGTCTTTAGCCCACTTATTTATTGGGCAGTTGTTTTTTTGAGGATTTGTTGTTGGGGGATTTAATTTTTTAGATCCAGGTGTATTTTAGATATGAGACCCTTGTCTGTTGTATGGCTAATTAAGACCTTCTCCCAATCCATGGGCTTTCTATTGACCTTGCTAGCTATGTCCTTTGCCATGCAGAAGCTCTGCAATTTCATGCAATCCCATTTGTACAACCTTTCTTTTATTTATTGTGTATCTGGGTCACTATTAAGGAAATTTCGGCCTGTGCCAGGGAGACCTATGGTTTCTCCTATTCTGTCTTGTAATGTTTTCAGGGTGTCTGCTTTTACTCTGAGGTCTTTGATTCATGGTTATCTCAATAGATGCAGACAAAGCATTTGACAAGATCCAACACCCCTTTGTGATGAAGGCTCTGGAAAAACTATGATTCCATGGAATCTTCCTCAATACAATAAAGGCTGTATATGACAAACTTACAGCCAGCATTATACTTAATGGTGAAAAACTAAAGCCATTTCCTCTTAACTCAGGAACAAGACAAGGATGTCCACTCTCTCCACTTCTCTTCAATTTAGTATTAGAATGCATAGATACAGTAATAAGACAAGATGAAAAGATGCAAACACAAAAGGGATCCAAATAGGGAAAGATGAAGTAAAACTCTCCCTCTTTGCAGATGACCTGATCTTATATTTAAAAAATCCCATGGACTCCACTCCCAAATTACTCAAGCTGATTAAAAACTTTGGCAAAGTAGCAGGTTATAAAATTAACCCTCAAAAATCAATGGTTTTTCTGTATACCAACAATGAGGAAAGGGTGGCTGAAATCAGGAAAGCAATAGCCCCACAAAAAATAAAATACCTAGGAATTAACTTAACCAAAGAAGTGAAGGACCTCTATGATGAAAACTTTAAAAACATGAAAAAGGAAATCAAAACAGAACTTAGAGAGTGGCAAAACCTCCCATGCTCCTGGATTGGAAAGATTAACATCGTGAAAATGGCAATACTTCCCAAGGCTATCTACAAATTCAATGCAATACCTATCAATATTCCAGCCTCATTCATATGGAACAATAAAAGACCACGAGTAGCAAAAACAATGCTTAACAGAAAAAACAGTGCTGGAGGAATATCAATACCAAATTTCAAACTCTACTACAAAGTCATAGTAATCAAAACAGCTTGGTACTGGAACAAGAAGAGACCTCAGGACCAATGGAATAGAATTGAAAACCCAAAAATGAACCCACAGACCTATAGCCATCTAATTTTCAATAAGGGAGCTAAAAAATATAATGGAAGAAAGACAACCTCTTCAGAAAATGGTGCTGGAAAAATTGGTTAATCACTGGTAGAAAACTAAAGCTAGATCCTTATATATCACCCTGCACCAGAATCAATTCCAAATGGATCAAAGATGTTGAAGTCAAAGCAGACACTCTGAATACATTACAGGATGGAATAGGAGAAACCCTAGGTCTCCTTGGCACAGGCAGAAATTTTCTTAATAGAGACCGAGAAACACAATAAATCAAAGAAAGATTGGAAAAATGGGATTAATTTTAAACTTTCTGAAAATAAAGAGCAACTGTGTTTATTTATCACCAGTCTCTTCATTCATCCCAAGTAGGTTTATAACAGCACACCTTTAACACTTACTTTCTGTTTGTTATTTGTAACTTCCTCATTACCAGTCATATACTCACAAAGAAGTCTTAAGATTCCATTTTATTCCAACCTTTCCTGGCTTCTTTGTAGCTTTTGTAATGCCTTCAGTTTTAAAACACTGTTCTAATTTCCCAGCACACTGTTTTTCATAGTTACCTACTTAAAACGAGAAGAAAGATGCACAGAGAAGGAATATCTCTCAGTCTAGATTATGAAATTAAGTCAGAAAAATTGAGACAGGTTAGAAATGAGGTTTTGAGGGTGGAGGAAAAGCAACAGCTTCATTCTGCTGCTGAACTGTTAGGTTGCCCTGCAGTCAGTGTTCACAGAAGTACCCACTAGCCATCTACCCACTAGCTTCTGGAGACTCTGGATGGAATGTGGAGCGTGTCATTGTAAGCATTGACTTATGCGAAGTGCAGCGTGACTCCTGTGTTTTCTAATAAGCTTGCAGATGTGGGCAATTCCTGTTCAAAACATTTTCGAAACAGTAATCTCTTCCTCACAGCAGCAACAGTAGTCTGAATTGTGACCAGGTTCTGCAATAAGTGTTTTGGAGTTCAACTTGGAGGTTCAATCAAAATCTGTTTTTTTTTTCTTTTTCAGTTCTACCAACATGAACAATACATGGAATACATATTTTTCAAATTAGCTAGCCTCTGTTTTCTTAAACAAAAACTTTATTGACACTATAATTCAAACCAGCAAGGTTTATATGGAGGAATCTATGGAAAGAGGGAATTTGACTTTTTGATTCAAGTCGTTAAAAGTAGGTAGAAAATTAGTATATTTAACATGATGATCCATGGTTTACATCACAATAGACAAAAGACACCTGAAGGCATGTAGATGGTGTACAAGTAGCTGGCTTCAATACTGTTATTGCACAAATGAAGAATGCAAGTAAATGGTCAGCTCTCATCAGAAGCCATGGCCAGAAGGCTAGAGAAGTTTCTGGACTCTAGTAATTTCTTAGAACTTCTCACCTCAGAGCAGGCTTTTATGTAAGTTGGAAACTAAGTCAAGTAAGGAACAGTCACTACCGAGTAGTCACATATTTGAGAGGATACACTGACCCATTCTTCCAAATGAAAAGTTAAGAACACTTGGGAAAGAATTAGACCCTAAGAATTTACCCTCCAAATTGCAAGTAAATTTGGACCATTTGGAAAACCCCAGTCCTTGATCACGGTTGAAAAGCATTGGTTAGCAAAAGCAAACACTTTTTCTTTTGGTGAGGCCAGCCCTGCCTGATTTGAACTGTAAAGTGTCTTTCCCTAAAAGTTTACTTACACCAAAGCCATTTGTCCTAATACCTCTCCTAGGTTTCCATCCCTAAGATTCACCACAGCACACTTTGGGGGAGGCAGGGCGGTGTCTAAATATGACCTTTAAGGATAGTTATATACCAAATAACATGGCAACAAGAGTGCTAATTTATATCAGCAGTAATCTAGGGAATATGTGTGGACATTGATTTTATTGGTTATATAGCAGAGAGGAAGAAACCTAATTTTATTTTAAGCCAATTTTATGAAAAACCTACCAGTGATTCTGTATTCAAAGAACTAATATTTGTAGCTGAGAGGGTTTGTGACATCTACTCACATCTACATCTACTGCAGGTTAGACTCAAGGGCAGGCTATGTTAAATGAAGTTGGCAAATGAGAAACTCTTGGGTCTGTTAGAAGAAGTCAAAGTATTTTGGGAGAAATGAAGGTTTACTTTCTATGTAGAATCTAACCATTAACCCCTTAGAGGGTCTAGAGATTTAGTAATTCTTAAAAACAATTAAATAAAATTATAATGATGCTCCTGTAAAAAACAAAGCTGAAGCTATAGAGGCATTCCATCATTCCTTTCCTCCCTTAGTATGGGGGCAAGATGACCAGATCTCAAACTAACAGCAGCTACTAGAGCACTTGACCACCACAGCTCTGATGAGAGTAGGATTTACTTGAGAAAACCATTTCCCAGATTTGATGTGGGCTAGTTCACAGAATGTGAGTCTTTAGCTTGAAGGAGTGCCTGTGTAACTTTCAGCAACAATCCTGTCATCATACAGAAATTATGACTCCAGATCTTCATGGTTATTTCCAAAGGGACCTGTAAACATTTACCAGGAAATCTGTGCAAAAGAGAAAAATACATTTTCAACCTTTTGCATCTCCTGGCAAATGCTAATCTCTATGGACTAAGAAAATAACTTTATTCCATTTATTAGGGTCAAGGTAGAAGGGTTCAGGTAATAAATAACTTAATGTCCCAAGTTAAATAATGATGCGTCTGAGGAGTCTATAAAGCTATGCTCTTGTTATTCTTTGTTATAGAATGCCCGATTGCAATAAGCTACTGGGGACTATGGCTCCAGAGTTCTGGTAGAAAAAAGACTACAGGTTAGGGGACAGGAAGTGACCCTAGACTATACTTCTATAAATAAAAATATTCAATAAAATCTGTACCTAATATTTGAATATATCCAATTAATTATTTTTGTTGTTGTTTAAGTTTTTGAATTTTTTCTACAATAAATATATATGTTAAATGTTGCTTTATATATAATACACACATTTTTGTCAATTTAAGGCTAGATCATATATTAAGTAAAAGAGTTCTCATATACAGACCTACCCTTTCATCCTGACAGCTCAGAGCCTCTTATTATTTGCATTTTGCATTACTGTGATATATTTGTGATAGGTGAAGAATTGGAATTCACACATTATTAACTAAAGTGTGTAGCTTATGCTAAGGACTCATTTATCCAGTTCTGTAGTCCTCTGACTTCTGAAAAATGGATCTAACACTACAATAGTATACAAACAAGTGCCATTGCCCTAAAAAAAAGTCCTGTGAGCTAATGCATTCATTCACTGATCTTTTTAATGTCTCTATAGTTTTCCTTCTCCTGAATAACACAAATCAAATTATTTTCAGATCACCAATTATCAATCTTCACCATGAGTCCTTTCATGTTTCCTCCTGGATTAATAACTCTTCCATTGTTGAATAATGACACATCCATATATATCATCATGATACATATAATATGATTATATATTATATAAAATAATATATATTACATATAATATAAATATGATATAATATTATATGTAATATATAATATGTATAATATTATATTATGTATAATATATTATATTATATATAATATTATGTATAATATTATATAATATATATAAGAACATGATTTTATATATATACATGTAATCATATAGAGAAGGAAGAACTTGTTTATTTATTCATCAATTAATGAATATCAGGGTTGCTTCTTAGTGTTTAACAATATCAATAAATCTATAAACGTTTGTGTGTATTTTTGCATGAACATAAGTTTCCAACTCTTTAAATACTGAAGAGTTCAGTGCTATACTGCATAATGATAATAGGATTTAAAAATTTGCCTGAGTATCTGTCTGAGCATCTTTCCATATTGAATTCCCAGAAAGCATGAGTAAGAGTTCCTCTTTCTCCACATCATAACCATCATTAGATGCTGTCTATGTTTGACATTTAAGCCATTTGTATTGATGTGCATGATCTCTCTTTCTCTCTTTCTCTCTCCTTTTTTTTGACATTACATGTAAAAACAATATTTACTGGGAAAAGATTGAGGATTTCACAGTCTTCTCAGGTGTTGAACAGATAGTGCTGCTGCTTCAAAATTATTTATTTACTGTTACTGGGATTAAACTTAGATTGAGCCGTGCTTCTAGTACATGCTTCTAATTTCTTTGGAGGTGGAACATCAGAGACTTTTATGCCTGCGCTGATTGTTAACCAGTATACTCTACACTTCAACCTCCCAAGTTAAGATTGCAGATCTGAGCAACCAATGTCTGGCTTAGGTTTTTGTTTCTTTTTTTAATTGCAGTTAACACCATACCTTGTCTCCAGAAGGGAGGTACTGATTTTTGTCTGTCTTCCCTTCACTCCATTTGCCAATTATCAAGGAACATCTATTTCTATATACCATGCAGAGACAGAAAAACACTATCACTGTTCTGCTCATGTCTGCAACAGCTATGGTCCCTTCCATGATGCAATCTACTGAAATGTAGATTATCTATTTGTCTCACAGCACTTTATAGATTGTCTACATGTCTCACACACACTGGTAGCATTATGCAAATGATCAGGAACAGAATCACTGGGTTAGACACAAAGGGAGAGAGAAACTAAATATTCAAGTTGACCATCCAGTATCATTACGTGAAATCACATCAGTGATTAACTACATATTGATATATTCTTGTTTACCACAATGAAAGAAAAACATACATATTTCAATATACTGCCCCCACAGAAGAGGTATAATACTCACAGGCACATTTTGGGCCATGAAAGCAAAACATTTCACATAGATTTATTTGAAAAGTAAATTATAAAGCTGTTGCTGGAGATGGGACCATTTCTCAGTTTTAGGTAGAGCTCTAGATTGAGCTGGAGAGCAAATCTCTATGCCACTAAACTAGTGTTTGAACTAGAACTTGAATTTGGATGCTAAATGAAGTCTCTAGTAGTTATTCACGGAGATCCATGGTCCATCCTGGTAGGGCATCTGAACAGAACATGCCTTTGCCAGGTAATTCTTCATTCTTTGAAAAACAATGGCTGCTTGTTTTTAGTCAAATGGAGAGCAGAACTTGTCATGTAAACAATTATCCTGACTAAAAATAAGCAAAGGAATATATGAAGTTCTCTGGAAACAATAAGCCTTCTTGGTAGGTTAGAAAACCAACTTACAGTGTGTGGAATTTATTAGTTAAGCTCTTCTAGCTATACTGCAGAATATGTGTCCAAATGAATTTAAACTAGTCTGACTCACTCCTGGTTTTAAAATCCTATGGCTAAGATATTTTTCACTTTAGGCAGGACAAACTGTTCTATAGCAAGCCATGTCTGGGTACTAAGAGATTCAGTTCACAGCTTGACACAGCTGGAAATGACTCTGTGCTGAAATCAACTCAGTGTCCAGCAGTGGCTTAGAAAACAATATATAGCACAGAGCATTTAAGCTCATCATGAACTGACAGTTCTCCTAAAACAAGCTGTGTACAAAAAAATAATAAATGAAAGTGCTGCCCTTTTTGGTGATAACACACACATTAAATGAATTTGAACACTAATGATTGAACACTTTTAATAATTGCTATATTGCCACAGACCAAAGAGTATATGGCTGTAATAACTGTAATTAATGATGCTATGTCATTCAGGATTTGTGCTCTTGGCAGGTAAAATATAAAATATTCATTTCTTTATTCAGTGTTTCTCTGGTTCTAGGAATGAAATTTTCAATAATTGATTTTTCCCCATTCACCAACCACCTCTCAATACGCTTCTTCAGTGCCTTTCTCCACTGACATTCACTCTTTTCATTCTTTTGGGGGGAAGATTGTGGTAATGATGAACTGAGTATACACTCACTTTGTCATAGTGAGGGGTGGATGGATGGTGAGCATCAGATGGATGAATGGGTAGCCTCACTGGTTTTCTTTATATTAAATCTCCACAATATAACCAGCTAAACAGAGAGATGAGGAAGGAAGAGAGAGAAGGAAAGAGGGAGGGAAGGAGAGAGAGAGAGAGAGACAGAGAGAGAGAGAGACACACACACACACACAGAGAGAGAGAGAGAGAGAGAGAGAGAGAGAGAGAGAGAGAGAGAGAGAGAGAGAGAGAGAGAGAGAGAAAGAGATGGTAAGGGAGAGAGAAAAAATGGAATATTCCTTACCTGAAATTAATTTGCATAAACCTTGAGGATATGACGTTTGCATAAACATGAAATATAGATAGATATGTGTGCATGTTTTAAATACATCTTGTTCCCATAGACCAAAAGTAACTTTTTAATTATTCTCAATAATTATTTTTTATTATTTCAAATAATTATGTATGTGGTGGTTTAGAAAATGCTACTACTGATATCTTGTTAATACAGGAAGGGAAGTGAAGGGTAAACAAAGGAGGAGGCTGCAATGCTTGGTAAGAAATGTATGCATTATCCTGCCCATATAATTGTAGCCCCCCTGTACAGTATGTTCTCAAATAAAATAAAATACAATTTAAAAAAAAAATGTTCAAATTTGGGAATATTTAGGATTTCAAATTTTCAGATTTCTGGATTTGTGATGCTCATGTACACACATATGTGTTACGTGTCTCTACAGATGAATATGTGCATATAATGTGTATAAAACATGAATATATACTATATTTACTCACATGTATACATATATGTACACTTATGATGTATATATATATAATAAGGTATACGTGTTGCATATCATATTTTAAAATATAATCTCCATCTATATCAGTCTCACAAATTTCTGAATATGTAATGCAACATAATCAGATTTTGTTCCAGTTTTCAATCATTTATTCATTTCTACTTGTCTAAGGGTTAGAACAATCATTAAAAGATCTGAAATAGGTATTTTGGTGGATACATCCCTTGCCAAAGAATATGCTTCTCTTAACCCTGGGACTAATTACATTGTGTGCATGTTTGAGATGATGTGTACAACCTTCCTTCAATTAGGGTCTCTCTCCACAACTCCAGACCAGACTTGCTTTGTGCTTTCTAAGTTTGATTCAGAAGGGATAAGCATGCTTTTTGTTAATCTTTTGGTCAGTTACAAGGATAAGCATTATATTTGTTATGCACTCAAATCTATCTGTTTATCATTTGTTTATTTTTTAATTTTTATTTTATTGTAGAGATGCTGTACAGAGGGGTTACAGTGACAGTTACATGAGTACTAGCTATTTTTTTTTGCAGAGCTGAGAACCAAGCTCAGAGTTCTTCTACTGAGCTAAAGCCCCAACATTTATGAATTTTTTATATTAATTTTGTTTGAATTTTTTTCATGGGTAGAAGCAGTAAAGTACTCATATTTTCTTTCTTCTGCATTGGTTTAAACAATTTGGGATGTAAAACATAATTAACAAAATATGCTTTTCTTGTTCTGGTGCCAAGTCTCTTTCCTTGGTGGGGAGTAATATTGTTTCCATGAGTTTGATGCCCTTTGCCAGACATAGCAATTGGCATGTGGTTGGCGTTTTAAAATCTCCCAAAGGTTACATTCAAACTCCCAGCACTACTGTCAGAAATGTGCTAATTGTGCAAAACATTTATGTTTCAGTAATAATCATGGTAATTCAGATCCTCCTTTGAAAAATAACACTTTTATCATGTAATTAAACACAGCACAACTCCAAAATAAAGTCCCAGGGTAACAGTAAAAGTGAAATTGGAATCCTGAGGATGAGAGGGAAAGAGAGAGAAAAGAGAGAGTGAAAAAGAGATAATCCTCGATGAAGTGATGGAGGAGTAAGTAATTTGTTAAAATTATTCTTAATAAGATTATGACACAATTATCCTGGACAACCATTCTTTGCCCTGGGGTGAAGAACACTCAGACTCAGAAAACATTTTACTTAAAATATACTGAGTTAGAATTCATGTCAGTAATATTCTAAGTCACCAAAGAGAAAAACATTATGGTTTGCTGAGTCAAACTTTAATTCCAAGTTTTAGTATATGTTTTTTATTTTTTAGCACAATGTTTAAATCTGAAAGAAAACTGAGCACAATTGTTCTCACAACTGTTCTTATTGAAATGGTTTTGGAGAGTCTTGGGTAGTTCCCTAGTCCTCTTTAGTAAGATAAATTCTATTCTTATGACATGTTTTCTATACATGATTTAATTTTATTTAATAATTGTAATTATTTTTTTAGTTGTCAGAAGGCACAGAATAAATTTTATAAATAGCACAGTATGCTCCCATAACCCTTCCCTCAATGTACTGCAATAATCACATCCTACAGAAGGGTTATACAATGTCAAAACCAGGAATGGACTCAGGTGCATTCTAATAACTTCATTCAAATTTCATTCAAATTTCACATATATGTTTGTCCTGTGTTATCCATGGGAGTTGGTTTCAAATCTCCCTCTTAGCCTTCATACCCATTGATCATTGACTTAGGCTTCATATATGACCTACAAACCTTTTTAACATACCTGAATCATCTCCATTACTGACAATACTAAATGAATCCAGATACTATTCAAATAGTTCGTCTGCATGGCTTAAAGAATAATGACTAGAGAAAAGTGAATACATGATAAGTATGAACTTAAATCTAAAAATTATTTTTCTTTTTCTGGTGGTACTGGGATTAAACTCTGGGTTGACCACTTTAGACAAGCAATCTACATGTTGAACCACATGTCCACTCTCTTTTGTATTAGTCTGTTCTCAGATAGAGTCTCATGTTTTTTTTCCCCCCTAGGAGACTCAGACCAAGATCATCCTACCACTGCCTCATGGACAGCTGAAATTTTATGTATATACCATCTTGCCCAGCTTAAAAGATCTTTGGCCCATAGTTGGTTGAATATGATGCAGAACACCAGATATGGATGGATGACTGAATTCCTTTTATATTTTTACATGTACTTATTTAAGTACATGTGAATGCATGTATGTATATGTGATCCTATGCTATTTTTTCACTTCTACAAATTTGTAGAAGATAGAAAAATATTCCTCACCACAGATGTACTCCCTCTGCTACTCTAGATAAACCTCTATACCACTTCCTATTCTATACTCTTTAACTGCCAGCTTTAACTCCTGAAAACTATTACCTTACTTTGATCTGTATTATTTTTCATCACCAACAATGCTATTTAAATGGAACTGTAAAATTCGTAATGTTTAGGCTTTCTTCATGAAGCATAACATACTGTTTACTATAAGTTTGTATTTAATTTTATTTTACAAATTAAACCAAAACAAAAAGCATCCAAACTGGGAGCTAGTGGCTCATGCATATGATCCTAGCTACTCAGGAGGATGAAATCGGAGTACTGTAGTTCAAAGCCAATTCAAGCAAGAATGTTTGTGAGAGTTTTATCTCCAATAAGCTACTAAAAAGCCAGAAATAGAGGTAAAGCTCAAGTGATAGAGAAGTAGCCTTGAACAAAAGAAGGTTAGGGAAGAGTTCCTAAGCCCTAAGATCATGACCAATGAGACATACACACACACACCACCACCACCACCACCACCACCACCACTACCACCACCACACCACACCAAAAAAAAATCCAAACAGTGCCCCTCCAAAAAATGCAAATCCCCCAAAGTATCCAAACTCTTTTCTGGAGTTGCTTTGCCACAATAAAATCCTAGTCTGCAGTGTTTGAGTAACCTATAGTCAGCATGTTCTTTCTAGCATTAAGTATTGTCACTACTTATTTATTCTCAAAGACATACAGCAACATCTCATTGTTATTTTAACTTAAATTTCCCTAATGGATAATAGTGTTGAATATATTTGCTATACACATGTCCTGTTTGGCAAAACATCTGCTCCTAATTTTTGCTCCATTATCAAATTAGGTAAGTTTTTCTTTTACATAATTGTTTCTGACTTTTTGTTATGATTCCTTTCTTTTTTTTGATTCCTTTCTCATATAGATTTGTAAATAGTTTTACTAGGCTTATAACTTAACTTTGTTTACATTTGTAATGGCAAAATTGATCAAGACTATCAATTCATTAATTTGCCTTTTTATAGTATTAATTCCATACATATCTAATTTCAAAATAGATTTTAGTTATATTGTATTACGTCTCTTTTGTAAGAAATCTAATGGAGGGATTGGAGGCACCATATAATAAGTAAAAGTTTCAGGTACTAAGTTTGTGTCCCAGTCTTAGACCAAAAAGGAAAGAAAGTAATTATATTTTAATATGTATTTTTATCAGGTGTGTTTGCTTGATTTTCTCTGAAAACTTGTTTTTTTTGTATTGCCTTCTGTTTTCTACAATAAGTATTTGGTAAAATAAATTACCCTTTTTATTTTTTATCTTTATTAGTGTAATAGTTTACACATAAATTCTAATCCCTTTAAATACATATAAAGTTCACACTTCAAAAAATAACATTAACTAAGAACAGGTATCAGTAATCAGAAACCCTATCAACCTCAAATACTCAATAAATATGCATGAGGACTTGGAACATTTCTCTAGAGCCTTTAAAGCAGTAGACAGTATATTAGGATCTTGCAGTTGGCATATCATAACAACAATTATCCAAGCTATAGTTTCAAAATGATAGGAAACACTTTAGTTAGAAAACAAAAGCAGATGAGACATCTATTAGAGCAGAGCATTGAATACAAGATAGTTTGAAAGAAATTGTTTAAAAACACATAGAATGACAGAAAATGATTCATTGTGACTATCCACCATAGATAAGATATGGAACCAACCCAGATGCCCTTAGTAGATGAATGGATCAAGAAAATGTGCTGTGTGTATTTATATTTATTATACACACACAATACACACACACACACACTCACACACACACACACACACAAACACACATACACACACACACAATGGAATTCTATGCCTCCATCAGAAAGAATGACGCCACCCCATTTGTTAGGAAATGGAAAGAATATTAAGTGAAGTAAGCCAGACTAAAAAAAACATAGGTCCCATGGTTTCCTTTATCTACAATAACTAGTATATGTCTAGGACAAACAGAATAAGTCAAAACCTATGTACATATGACTGTATAACCTGATGGTAAGCGAAATGAATCCCAAGAGAGGGACACAGAGATTTTATGTTTGTTGCTGTTCTTTCTAATGTACTTATAATGTACTATGTGATTTTTTTTCTTTGTATGTTGTCCCCCATGGTACAACCCCTGTTGTCACTGTATTTGATTCCGGTGTCCTGCATCTTGTATATACATTTTTCTAATTTGGGGAGGGGGAGGGAAATAACAAAATGCTGAAATAAGGATACAGGATGACCCATTGTAGCAATGAACTTTACAAATTTACGGGAGGGAGTGGAAGGGAGGGAAGAGCTGAGGAGGTGAGGAGGAAAGGGATGGTAGAGGGAAAATAAAGGAGGGTGTTAACAATGGAAAAAATGCAACTCTGTGTACAGCTAAAAAGAAAGGAAAATAAGAAAATAAAATGGGAAAAAATGAAGAGAACATTATAGAGTAAAACCCAGCAAAAATGATAGAGTATGTACAAAAAGTGAGTAACTTTAAAATGCTCAAAATAAATCTCGTTGTACACATAATCCAAGGAAATGCTGTTAGATAATAGAAAGACTCATTCTGCAAACTAAAAACACTTCCTAATTACCCAAGGGGGATTAACCAGAACACTGCCAAGCAGATTTATTTCAGTTTAAAGAATAACAAAAAAAATTATCAGGCTCTAGGGGGAAAATGTTTAAGAAAACATTCCTCAAAGTGAGAAGTGAAATAACAAAATGAAAAGAAATATATTGAAAAATAACCAATTTATTGAATTTGGATAGATAATGTTTAAGTCAAAGACTAACTTTAAACTAAAATATCAAATTACATGAATTAGAATAAGAAAAGTGGAAACTAAGAAGTTGTTTATAGGAATGTCACTATCTTGATGTCTGCTAAAACCAAGACACTAACTTCATTAATATATATATATATATATATATATATATATATAATAGGATAAAAGCCTGGAATATACATTAGAATGAGATAGTAAATAAAATCAAATATAAAATTTTAAAAAAATAAGGTTTAAATTCCAATATTGTTAAAGAATGAGTTCTACTTTACTACTTATTGATAGAAAACCTAATGTGAAACCTATGTAAATCAAAAAAATTCAGAAAGGCTAAGAATGAAATGCAAAACAAACCAGGCAAATACAAACATTAACAGGAAATACAGGAATAGAAATAACTGACCAAATAGAATTCAGTTTCAAAAGTGGTAAATAAGGAAAAGAACACTTTAGAAATACTAAAACAATCATTCCAATAGGAATATAACAGTTATAAATATCTATATATTATTTATCAAAACAGATACTTTCAAACAGCACTGAACATAGCATAGGCAAGGAGAAATTGACATAGTGATCATAGGAGTTTTTTCAAATATAAACAAGAAAAATGTCTTGTGTAATTCGAAATGGTTTGAATGGGCCAAGTAAGTAAAAATATAGAGAAGCCACATTATATAACAAAAAGTAATGCTTGTAAATACATATCCGCTACTTTGTTCTACCAGACTATATGTCGATTTAAATATATTAAATATTATTTTTAGTCATGTTCTGACAATAAATCAGGTCACAAAGAAAAAGTAGATAACTTTCTAATGGCAAAAGTAACATGAACTATATGATATAAAAAGAAATTGAAATTAAAAATGTAAAAGCCACTCTTCTTTGAAAGTACAAACCCTTTTTCTTGAATTTTGTCCACAATAATTAGGCCGGTATTCAATGCACAATTCTATTAATATGTCACAATGTTTAATTTTTTCATAATGAAGTGTTAGGAAAATGTGGTCTTCCTCAAGTAATTTAGTACCTGGCTTATGGTCTTTTAGTTTAGGATTATCCTATAGTCTTTTTTTTTTATTGTAAAGATGCTGTACAGAGGGTTACAGTTACATGAGTGAGGTAATGAGTATATCCTATAGTCTTTATATAAAAACTTGGTCTTATTTGTCTGTTTGCTTTTCTAGTCTATTTTACTTCGATACAAAAAGTGCCAATCTCTTAAAGATTATAGTTTGCTCATAAACTGTAAGATATTTTACTCCCTTAGTCACCCCTAGTTTCTACAAGGTCATTATTAAATTACTTAAGGAATTTAATGAATGGCATTTAGTCATATAAAATAAGATCATTACTTCAAAGATCCAGTAAGTAAGAGAAGAGAAGCTATTTGGAAATTCACCTATAAAAATCATTTGATTGTTTTTGGTTGCTGTAAAGTAAATTTTAAGTTTTGGGTTTTTTTTGTTCTGTTTTGTGTTTTATTTTCTCCTAAAAATTTCAATCTATCTTTGTACATAGGAGTGTTATTTTTATTTTTCTTTACGATATTTCTTCTGTACATAGGGAGCTACACAGATACTTCATGAGAGAAGTACACATATGTAATTAATTCATTCTGTTTCTCTACCTTTTTCTTAGGAGTGAGCTGAACACTGATCTAACCTTTAATGCTGTAAGTTCACAAGGGCTCCAACACACAGAGGAAGGAAACCTGCATTACAGGTTATGTGTTCCATTAAAAGTTCAACTTTGGCTTCATGGACTCAGAATACTGCAAAACAATCAATACATTGAATTTACAGGGCAAAAACTGTGCAGCATGTTTGTAGTTTCTAAGGTAATTGGATAAACTATGACTTTAAGATTTAGAGATTTTAAGATTTAGAGTGTTTTAGAACTTGTCGATTTTTTAGAAGTCTTATGGAGTCCTGTGTTCTCTATTGAGCAGACTTTTAACTTTTACAACTTGGCCACAATATATTAACTTTAGATTTTTGTCTATGTGGGGTTTTCTTCTGCAAGTTCACTGACATTCCTATTGACAAATCACAGGTTCATGACTATTTTTATAAAAGTTTAGCAACTAACCCTGGACCTTCAGCTCCCTACCCACAGACTCTTTCCACTTCAAGTAAAAGGAAGTGTCTCTTAAAAGACCAGGCCTTATCCTGTGTGTGTGTGTGTGTGTGTGTGTGTGTGTGTGTGTGTGTGTGTGTGTGTGTGTGTGTGTGTGTTGTTAATTTCCCCCTTTTGTTTACCTCCTGTTGTCATTGATTTTATTTTAGTACCCCTTGGGGATGGGAATTGGAATCACAGAAATGGTGAGACAAAGAACAAAGGTGAACCAATGCAACCATGATACCCACAAGACACTATGTTGGAAATGAACTTTACAGAGGGAATAGGCAGCTCACATAATTGGTAAATTTGGAGAAAGAAATGTACATATATGGCTCTCCTTCCTCTTCCTTCCACTTGAACATAAACTTGAGCATAGAGTTTGTGTATTTTGATCTTCTTCCCTATGTGAAATTCTGTCCCTGTATGTGAGTTCTGAACCAGTCAAGAAGAGCTATTGCTGGCACATGAACTGAATGACTGTCAATAATGAAAACCCAGTGTTAGAACTTTCACACAGATGACAATACAGTTTATAGTATCAGGAAAGGAGCAGAATGTGAAAGTATAGAGAAAACAAAAACTTGGGGCTAGAATGCCAGCTTTAGTTCTGAGCTGTGGCCCTTACTAGTAATGCAGCTTTAGTCAAATAACTTGACTTCTTTCTGCATTTTCCTTATATGTAAACTGGTATAATAACATTACAAATCTCATAGGGTTCTTATGAAAATGAAATGAGTTAATGTACATATTATATATATTTGTAATATATATAGTATATAATCAGTTGAAATATGTATTGAAATAATCCTTAGACCATGGAAACAGCATATCAAGGCCATAATATGAGTTTTATGGGCTGTAAATATGAATTTGCTCTTTATATATTTTTCCTTTCTTCTGAGTTGATTCTTGACTCATTTGGAAACAATATTTCTATTTTGTTGCATTCCTTAAGCTTATATATTGTGTACAAACCACAAATAAGCTTAGCTTTTCTTCTATTTCCACTGTATCTACAGAGGCCCAAGTCCTCCATTCCCTTGTAGTTCCGTGCTTGTGTGGGAATCTTGTACATGTAAGTATCATACCCTTCAAAATGCTACTGGTGAAATAAAAGCTACTAGTGATCTATTTATATGACTTTACAATGATTTTGATTTGAGATTCAGTCTACTCACCTTTGTTTAGACTGGACTTGCAAACACAAATAAATCATCTCTTCTTACTTTTTACTAAAGTTACTTTAATGACAACATTCCAGTAGAAGTGATTTTGCTAGTGAACTTTTCTACACTATGTTAAAGTTTTCTTCATAAATTTCATGAATGTGTCTACTTTTTAAGAGGAGAATACATGTTATCCTTCAGTATGATTTAACTTTGCCTATAATTAGCAAAAAGTATGTGAAACTTTTGCCAAGTAAAGGTCACAATGAATTAGCCTTGAGATAATAGAAACATTCAATTTTGTGTATTCTGGTAATATAATTTTATCTATACTTAATTGTCAAATACAGGAAATCAGATTTACTAAATTATATGTTGCCTGTACGAATTGTAGCCTTCAAATATAACACTGCATAGCTGTAAGCTATAATAACAAAACATTCAAGAAGATGTGAATTTAAAGAGAATTGACATGTCATTGTCCCATACACATTAAAAATTGATGACAGACAAATCCTATAGAAAAAAATAGTATTTTACAACTTAAAAATAAAAATCTACCTTTTTTTATAATAGTTGACTGGGCGAAAGCTATAATGACTCCAGTTTTATTTTTATGCAAATACTGTCTGAGAAATTACTGTGAAATCACAAAGGGTGAAATGAAATCCAGACTTTTAGAGACATAAATATCACTGAATCCTGTTCTTTCTGGTGTCATTACTTCTGTATGCAATTTTCTAACATGATACTATTCAATATTATTTAAATATACCTAGTAAAATTAGTTGTATCATAAGTGTCTACAGCAATTGAAGCTTATTTTGTTACTAGTTCTACTCAATGGCAATAGTTTAGACAAAAATCTTTCTACGTCTACTTTCTAATACTTTCCATTAATTTTTGTTCTTGAAATTGCATGAATTAACATTAATGGCTTTTTCATATGACAACTTCTCAAATATTTCACATCATCTATAATTAACTCAGGCCAAAAGAATTTAGTCTCCAGTTACTCTTGATGTAGCATTAAGATATTAACCATGCTACTTCAACATCCTCCAGAGTCATCTTTTAATATTCTAATATCCCTATAAAAACATGTTGGCAACTAATGGTAAAGATAACAAGGAAAGAGAAAATTCCCTCTTCTTTCAAATATAGATCTATATTGATCAATTGATTTGCTTTAAGTTATATTTAATTTGGGGAGAAACATATCATAATTAAACATAAAATTTACTTAACTACCAATCAAATTTCAAAGTTCTATACTATCTCTCTTCCTTAGCTTTAAAATTGGGTCACATATTACTACACCCAAGTAAAGCAATAGAAGAAACTTTGAAGTTATTTAGCACAATTTCCTCAGTTTCCTCAATTCAGAAATTTTAAGAATACTAGAAGTTACATGATTGGCCAAGATTTCATAATGAAATGAAGACTAATTTCCATTGCAGGTTGCTTGCATTTTGGATTAGTCTTATCTCATTTTCTTTTTTAAAAAAAAGGTTGGTCATCTGGTTGTTCAAATATTGATAGCATACTTAAACAATTTAGTCCCAAATTTCTTTCTCTAGTGGCTCATATTTTATTGTTAGTGTAATGAGGATAAGCTTTAGTGGTAGAAATAAGAGAAAATGCCTGAGTCTTCAGATTTTTTCTGATTAAAATACCAGAGCAGTTAAACCCTCTGGATATGCAATATTATCTGCTAAAGTTATTATTGTTTGTGTTTTCTTTAGTTACACTGGATGATTTAAAAGTATTTCCTTTAAAATCATTAAAGCAGCCTTATCCCTCAAGTTACAACATACAAATAGGTTTAATACTTAACATAAACAGACCAGATTTTTTTTGTACAGTATACATTTTCTCACTAGTAATTTGACCCCACACATCTCATACTGAGTTTGAGATTGTTTTGTGTATAGTGATGATAGCTGACCTGATATACTCTCTGTGCTAATACAGAAGAGAGATTCCAGATTTAGGCAGGAAACTACCAAAATCTATGTGATATGTTGAAGAGAATTAGGTGGCAGAGAAACCACCGGGCATGCCCTAACAGACTTTCAGTAAGACATTACACATATCACAGACATGCAGTGTTAAATGAGTGGTTTACGGATCTTTTCCAACAGAGAAAAACTAACTAATACCTCTCATTAACAGGGTGAATGCTTCAGCCAGGACAGCAGGCTATATTGAATCCCAGTTGTACCCACAAACACTAACTTTCGAGTGAATAGAACCTCTTCCTTTTCAATGAAAGGAAATTTCCTGCAATGAGGAGGCAAAGAGATGTGAATGTACAAATATTTAGTTATTTACATTAACTGGTCCTAAATCAGAAAGAAAGGACTGTTAGATTTGCATAGATCACACATATACATGGCAGATGTATGCACGTGCACACACACACACACACATATGCATGCACACTCATGCAAAATTGCTTTCTCTTGATTGCTTTTCTGACTTTATCTCACAGTGTATCTTATCTCTATATAGTCTTGCATGGCTCCCTCACTCCTACACTCTGGTCAGCTGTGTAAACCAAACCACTTTGTGTTACTACAGAGGAATGACACAGATCATTGTAAAATAGTCTAATGTCTAAACAGGTTTCTCTTTCTAGTAAACCCTGGTATCTTAGTAAAAACTGTTTTTTCTTCCCAAATATTACAAATTTTGTAATTGTTTATGATCTAAGTTTTAACTCTCTTTGAGAAAAACATTATTACGTTTTGTTAGATTTCACAGACACAAAATTTGTCAAGTTCCTCTTCATGAATCCTTGTTTCTTTCTCATATTGTTATGGATAATTTATTTCTATGTAAGCTATTCCTAAAACTAAGCAGTAACTGATTATTGGTTATAAAGATTAATTTGTGAAACCTAAAGGAGAAACTGAATTTCTTACTTTTTTTTTTTTTTTTTTGTCAGTTGTGGGGCTTGAACTCTGGACCTGAGTGCTGTCCCTCAGCTCTTCAGCTCAAGGCGAGCGCTCTACTGCTTGGGCCACAGCACCACTTCTGTTTGTTTAGTGGTTTATTGGAGATAAGAGTCTCACAGACTTTCCTTCCTGGGCTGGCTTTGAACCATAATCCTCAGATCTCAGCCTCCTGAATAGCTAGATTACAAGCATGAGTCACCAGTGCCAGGCTTGAATTTTTTACTTCTTACTTTCACCTTACTTCCTCTCCTCTTGTTGTGATTCACCTCACCTTCTGCTCACTCATTCTTTCTAAATAATATACCAGTAGATCACTATATAAAGCCCCTGTAATCACAGGGCTGAGAACATGACTGGATGGACTTGTGCTGATGATATAGGGTCAACAGATCAACAGATCGTGCAAACATCAATTGCTTTCTTTTCCCAGATACAGGACTGGGAAATCAATACTACACTCATATGATACCAACTTGCCATAGAATATATCCAGAGATAATATATTTCAATTTATAACCTTGCTGCAATCTGATTAGCTATCTACTCAACTTTGTGACCAGATTCTGTTAGATGCCCTTGCACTTGACATATAGGGCCCTTTAGAGCTTTACAAGGTATCATTAATAATGAGAAAAATAATTTCTCTTCTCTTGCACTTCTATCTTTATTGTAACTTCTACTGATTGGCTCTGGTTCTGCTCTAGAATATTATAAAAGACATGATTTCCTTTTCCATAGGGTAAATCTAACAGAATATTACTGCCAGTTCTCAGGCAGTAGGAACTAGCAGCCAGTATATTATAGTACCTCATATAAGAAAATAATGTCTCATGTCTTACACTGTAAGAAGATGATGGGGAGGCTCATAGTTTTCTAAATTTAATTTGTAAAAAGCACTATGTGTTGTCTGGCTCAGTTTTTTATCTTAAGCAAAAGCAAGTCATTGTATAGAAAACATATTCTTCTGTGTATTGCACTTTAAAATTCTTTTGATGATCCCTGAATTTTGTAATCTGCACAACCCACGATGCTTAAATTTGTGTTCACATGAATCTTATTATAGAAATAAAGTCTAGTTTGAAATTGCCTTTAGCATACATTGGCACTAGATTTTCTTATTCAACTTTTATATATCTTTCTTTTATTTTCATTTTCTTTTCATCTTAACCCAGAAAGTGGCCTACTTTCTTGTTCAATAGATAAGAATTTACATACCATATCCTTAGTAAGAAGTTCTGAAATAATTTTATTATAGATGTTGTTGTATTTTGGTGGGTTTAAATAGGCTTTGAATAAAATATATTCACCATTCATTTCCTCTCTGTAAGGAGCTATGCTTAATAACTTGAGGCCAAACATAAAAGATCATACAGTTTATGGAAAAATGGCCATAATGTGCTGTATGGAATTTTCTGGCACATTTGTCAGCAGTGTATATAGTATATGAGAATATGCATATTTATGGTATTACACAGCACTATGGAAGTCCAATCAAAGGAAAAATTAAGAGAACATACATTGGAGAAAGGGAAAAGATCTTATGATGAGCTACTTCAGTTGATCCAAGAAGAGTATGTGTTCTGGAGGTGCAGATACCTCGACTTTCCAAGTTATCAGAAAATTTAGGTCCCACAACTGTGATTTAAAAGTTCACAGACCAGTCAGAGCTTCTGTTTTTCTAGATGCTTTAAACTGACTTTTTTTCTCTAAACAGTTAGTTTTATAGTCAAGGTGATGTAGAGAGGGGTTACAGTTAGATACATAAGGTATAGAGGTCATTTCTTGTTGAACTTGTTACCTCTTCCCTCATTTTTCTCCCACTTTCCCTACATTTTCAAGAGATAAAGAAACCCATAGGTTATAATCATTACATAATGCAGCCTTGATGTTACTCTTGTTAGATTTTTTAATTTCCCTCATACTTACAAGTCTCATGATATAGCTTCAATCTTTTTCTGCACCTGTAAAAAGGGAAGCTGAAAAAATTCATTTGTTTCAGTTAACACAGTAAACAATGTCAGAAACAGAATGTGGCTCTCAGTCTACACAGCACTCACACTTCCAGGGCCTTATGTGAATATAAATATTATGAGTAGCACTCACGTTTAACATGCACATAAATTTTACCAGGAGATACCTAAAATTTTTGGAAATAAGATCAGATAGCAAACAAAATATAAAAACAAAATATATAATAAGATAATATAGCAACATATGTAACACAACAACAATATAATAAGAATATAAAACAACCAACAACAAAATATACAAATATATATAAATATTATTACATAGAACAAGGTAACTTGGTCATCAAAGGAAGCGACATGGGACATTGGCAGGTAGGAAGTGGCATCCTAATGCAACTTTTCTAACATCATCATTTTGTTTGTCATCCAATTAGGATAAACTAATGAATTTATTTACTATATATTTGAAATTATTTTAATAATTTTTGTAAACTCCATTGGAAAAAGGAAATTTACTAAATTCCTTAAATAAAGTTGTCAACATCATGAATGATGTGCAAGTCAGATATTGAAGAGAGAGCATACAATGAAATTTTTAGTGTCTTGTATAAAGCAATATGTCACACTCTTTGTTAGGTTTACAGAGAAGGATAGACAACCAGATTCATGTTTGATGACCATAAGATGAAGAGCCACAGAAAAAGAAAATTCTGACATTCTATTTCAAAAATTCAAAGAATATTTATTTTCAAGTTAAATTTTGGCAATTTTCAAAACAAAAATCAGTAAAAGTTTTACTTTTAGCTATTGAGTTGATATTTAAACCTAATACTAAAGTGTAATTTCTAATTCTATCTAAATGCCATTTGAAAGAGTGAAGTAAAACAGCTAGGAAGAATACCACAGAAGAGCTATGTTTCTTAGAACAACTGCAACTGAATTTATTTGGTGAGGCAGTCTAGAAATTGCAAGTAGAGCAATCCATAACTAATTCACCTATAATTTAAATGGTGAAAATAGAAAATTCTTCAACAACCAGAACAGCAACAGAAACAGAAACAAATTAACATTGATTAAGTATTAATTGAAAAGACTTGAATTTTATGCTGCTAAACTACTAAGGAATTATAGCATGAGGGGTGAAGGGATTGCAGAAGAATGAACTTGAATTTGAAATTATCAAGACCACAGTAAAATACAAAGGAAGAGGCAACAATGTTCGCTAGGAATGTACTCATTACCTTGCTTGTGTAATTGTAACCCTTCTGCACAGTATTTTTACAAAAAAAAATACAAAAAAAGAAAAATAATATCTATGTAGTAGATATTCAGTGTTATAACAAAGTACCATAGATTGTGTGACTTATAAACCATATGCATTTGTTTATTTCTCAGAGTTCTAGCATCTGAAATCTGAAATTTTGAAATCTGAAAAATTGAGATCAGGAGTCCAGCAGGGCGAGGTCAGGGCCCTCTTCCAGATTACACATAGCTGGTTTTGTACCCTCGATAGCATAGAGCAAAAAGCAAGAATCATGCTTGTCTGGTTTCATTTTATAGATCGCCAATCATGTTCATTAGGATGTGTGACCTAATAATTACAGGCCTCGTATCACATAATCATCACAATGAAGGAGAAGATGCCAATGTATGAATTTGGAAATGATATAAACCTTCAATCAATAGCATGGGCTTCTGATTCCCACAAATATCTTTCCCACCCACAAAATGTATTATTTTTTCCCAAGAGTATCAAAAGTTTCAATCCATTCCACTGTTCACTTTACTGTCTGAAATAGAAAATCTCATCAAAGATAATCTTAATTTTGTAGTGGCAAGACATAAGACCAGCTTCATTCTGAGGCAGAATTCTTTTCCAGCTGTGAGTCAATGAAATAAAATAACTTTTGTGTTTCCAAAATATAATGGTGGTATAGGACCTGGATAGATATATCCATTCTTAAAGGGAGAGATAGACAAGAAGAAAGAGGTGACGGGTCTCAAGTAAGTATAAATCACAGCAAGGAAAACTCCAGATGTTAAGGCTTAAAGGTAAGTTGTTTTTGCCCAATGTTTTGCTCTCCAGGTCCATTTGTGTGGTGACCCCATTCACCAGAGTCACTGCCAACAGTGACCTTATATCCGCCCTGCTGGATGCATAGCCTACTCCCAAAATCCTTGCTTGATTTTAGGTGACATTACCTGATCTTTTAAAAGTAAGGCAAGGCTCCTCATCTTTGGGACAAAAGGCAACTCTGATGACCTATGGGATCCTTACCCCTGTGGGCTCATCTTGCACAACCCAAGAAGCTCTACAAGTTTCCCTGGACCTCTTATTTAGTCACAACTCGTAATATTCCATCAGAGTAAGTAACTGAGTTTTTGGTTCACCCTCTTATTAATATCAAAGTTTCTTGACTATACTTTTAATATTCTCTTCTAAATAGGTTTTCTCTTTTTACAGTTAGGCATAGTCAGCAAGCTTTCCAAATCTTGAAAGTTTAGTTCCTTCTTGCTCTTAAAGTTTTCATCAATAATAATCAGTCTCTCCTTCCATCACAGTATGAGCAGTCAGAAGGGACTAAGTCATCACTTCATTTTACTGAGAAATCTCAGTTAATTTTCAAGTATATTTTGAAGCAATTATTTCAAAATTATATGGACACAAAACATTAGATCCTAAGTCAAGTTCGTTGCCATTTTATCTCCTAGTCTGCCTTTTCTGGGTTGGCCAATAATATAATTATTTTCGCCTTAGAGTTCATCAGTATGGTTTACTCCATTCATATTTCTACCAATATTCTAATTATTTATGTATTCTCCCAGAAGATAAATGCTTCCTCTATATAATTGTCCATGTTCCTTTCTTATCTCTCACTATAATCTTCTTTTAAAATCCACTCTTAATTCCTTTTAGCATGTGCTTCAAAACTCTCCTAGACTCTACCTATTTACGAGTTTCATATCTGCTTCCACAATTTTAGATGTATGTTATCGCACTGTCTCAATTTCTGTTGCTATTAATTTCAGTCTGAGATCATCAAGATGTCACTTTAGACTGGGTGGTTTGAACGCAATAAGGATTTATTTTTCTCTAGGTCTGGAAGCTAGTTTAAGATGAGGATACTACCACAGTTGACTTTTGACTTTTGTATACATATATGCATATATATACATATATTCATATACATGTATGTACACGTATCTTGCATGTATGTTGTATATATATTATATATAATATATGTATTTCAAAGTACTGATTTTATTCAATAGAAGTTGTCTTTGATCATAACAGTTACTACTGAAGGCCCTGTTCCTTGAAGCATCACATCAAAAGTATCAGATTTCAAAATATGAGTTTGTCAGGGAGATCACACAGTTAGGCCATAGCTACAGGTAAACAATGTGAGTACACATACTGTTCTTATGTTTACTTTGGATTCAAATATATTTAAAGGAAAGTATCTTTAACAATAGTGGAGTTTTGCTAGCCTTCAAACACAAATGGAAAGTGAGAGAAAATGATTCAGATATTAAAGGATGTCAATAAAGGTCTAATAGCCCTTTAAAAAAGGAGGAAAAAAAGAAGCCAAAGGAAATGACTAAAGAAAGTTTCTGGGCTGCAGAGAGTTGAAAATAAAACACCCAGGTCTCTGTAATTTTCCTGTGATGGGAGATATGCTAGAATCCAGGAAAGTCTCCTTAGCTAGAATTTGCAGAGAAGAAAATTAGACTGAATAGAAATGGGCAAATCAACAAAAAGTTCCTGAACAGTAGAAGGAAGCACTATTGTGCTGGAAAGTAGAAAAAGAGGAAGAAAAAACAAAACAGAATTACATCACAATAATCCAAGAGCTCAAAGATTTCCTTGAACTTAAAAGAAACCAGCAACAGTTTTCCTTCAGATTCAATGGAAATATTTCAATGAATAAGTATCAATGGGCAATCCAGAAGGCAAGATTTTGAAGTTAAATTCAACTCTTAGAAAGGTACTTTAGGCCATCCTGAAAAAAACTTAAATTAAACCTCAGAGAAATAGACCTAAATATTTGCTTGTGTGGGAAAACAGCATTCAAAAGGGAACAAGTAGTATATGCAAAAGCACCCAATGTGAGTAATAGCCAAGAGAATAACATTCAAATGACAGACGAAAATGGATTCAATTATGTTAGCTATATGAACTGTTTGCTCAGGACCCTTAAAACAGTGACTTGTAGAAGGAAGGAAAGAAGAGGTTAGAGATATAAGAGCAGACTTAGGTAAAATGTCCGCACATGGAAACTATATTAATTGAAGGGAAATATTATGGAATGTGATTAACATTAGATAAAACTATTACCAAAATAATGTCTATAAACAAAGCACAGGGGGCTGAGCTAACAAAATGAGTTTCAGTGAGAAGGAAGATTAAACGAAATCAACAGAGCATTGTGAAAAAAAATATCAACAGTAATGAAAGGCAAATGAGGGGAAGTTGACACTGAGGAAACATTTGAGAAAATGAGAAAAAAATTTCAAAATTCATGAAACTATAGATCCATATATTCAAGAAGCTCAACAAAACCTAAGAATTAAATTGAAACAGACCAAAGCAAAATGGCTCTAAATCAGTGAAGAAATTGAAAATCTTTAAAGTTGTTACAAAGGAAAAGGCATTATGAAGAAAAAGTTGAGAATGAACTAGAGAAAACTTGCCAGAATCCAGGTAAAAACATAGTCCTTCAAGAGGTATGTTTAAAGTGCTAAATAGAAAAAGAACATGTATATTCAGTTAGCAAAATTTACTGCCCAATGAGTACACCTTTCAAAAAATGGTTACGAAATACATTTCAGACAAGCAAAAGATGAAATAATTTATCACTACTAGATTTACACTAAAAAGTGATTACAAAAAATCTGAAGGAGGAAGTGGCTCTGTGGCTCAAGAGGTAGAGTGCTTGCTTTGAGCTGAAGAGCACAGGGACAGCACCCAGGCCCAGAGTTCAAGCCCCATGACCGACAAAAAAAAAATCTGAAGGAAAATGAAAAAATGACACTGCATGGAAATTTGTCTCCAAGAAAGCAACTAAGAACATTGAAAATCATAAATATAGTCCAATACAAAAATACTGTAATTATTGTTAAACTTTTTCAAAGACAATTGAAGCCAGGTACCAGGGGCTAATATCTGAAATCCTAGCTTCTCAGGAGGCTGAGATCAGACAGTCATGGTTCAAAGCTAGCTCACCCAAGAAAGTCCTTGAGACTCTTATCTCCAGTTAACTCAAAGCTGGAAACAGATCAAACGGTAGAGTGCTAACCATAAGCAAAAAGGCTCAGGTACAGCACACAGGCCCTGAGTTCATGCCACAGGATCAGAACTCATATGCATACACACACACACACACACACATGCATGCATGTGTGCACACATATGTGCACACATACCTCCCCCCCACACACACTGAGACTATGGGCCAGTTAAAGCAAAAGGTGTGAAAACATATGGGCTTTGTAATAGAGAATAAACATGTGAGGGGAAGATGGCGGAGGAGAAGCTGGACGCAAAGAAAGCAGTTTTAGAGTTCCAGTGAACAGTCCTAAGCCAGAGAATCACACCAAGTGTGCCATCACAGGACAGAGAGTTAGGCCAGAGAGAGAAAAATCTAGGCAAGGAGACACATCTGAGCTCTTGCCAGCAGCTGCCTCTGAGGCGGCAGCGATGGCGGCGGTGGTGGCGGCCGCAGATTCCATACCTGAAACAGAGAGAGTCCAGGACAAAAGAGCCAGACGCAGCGGGCGAGCAGATTCTACTCAACACCAGAAAGAACTGACAAGGAGCAGACATCTTCATCCTGCAGTTCGCAGACCAGAGACGACCCAGGAACCAAGATTTGGCATGAGTAGAAGCCTGACGTCCTCACTCCTTCTCAGGGAGCAGAGGAGGGAAGGCCACCCCTTCCCCCGCAGTTCAGGAGATCTCCATCTTGGATACCGAAAAAGCTTGGTGGAGCTGCTAGCTCCAACTCAAGCCTTGGAATAAAATGAGTCATTTAGTAGGTCACAAGAACTTAAAGGCTTGACCTGCCAGACTCAGCTCCATCCAGGGAAAAATCACCCAGTTCAGGCGCCAGCCCTAGTAGTGGCTTTCCTCACCTGGTAATCAGAGCCAGAGGCTGCTCCTCCCTTTAGCAGCCTGGACATCAGTAAACAGAAACCCTGAGAGTGGCTCCAGGCTGGGCTCTGTGAGTTTCTCACAAACTAGCCCCCAGGAAAAGCTACTGTTTGCTGAAAGGCCTCAACTCTACCCAGAACCTAGCCTCATCACAGCATCTCCAAACTTGAGGAAAAAGCGATCTCCCTCTTTTGTGATAGTCAAAGCACACCCCCTCCCATTGAACTACTTGGGAGGAGGATTGAAAAATCCTGGGTAAAGCAGAGCATTTTTCTGCCGGTCCAAACAAACTGACTTAAGAAACCAACCAAGCCACAGGACCACAAGCAGACCAGAGACTCCAACCAGAGGCTGATTACAGACACAAGGGAGATACAGGATTTTTCCCAACTCTCCCCAAAAAATCAAAGAACGTTTTTTTTCCTCTTCTTTTTTTATACCTTTTACAAAAATTTTTTTTCTTTTCTAAAACTTTTTCTAATTTTTAATTTTTGCCTTTTTTGAAAAAAATTGTTTTCTAGTAACTTCCCCCCCCCCTTATAATCTTTATTTTAGGGATACATGCGTGTGTGCATTTTTCTTTCTTTTTTTTTTCTTCTTTTAAAAAATTTTTTCTTTTTGTTTTTGCTTAGCTCGACTGAACTTCGAATCTTTTTTTTCTTTCTTCCTTATCCTTCTCACCTTTTCCTCTCTTTTGTTCTTCTTTATGGGACTAAATTGTTGTTCTGCACATCCTCAGATAAACCGTAGTTGACTATTAGACCCTATCCCTCATTGTGTACACACTTAATCCACAAATTTATTACTCAATTCAAAACTTCTGAGACTTAAATTCCTTAATAGCAGTACTACCTCTTTATACTTATATAATATTTTAAGTATTTTTATCTTTAAGTTTTTCACATCTCCTTTATATCCCTCCCCTTCTCTCATTATATTCACATTCTTTGAATAGTTTGTTCTCGATCTGCATATTATTAATTTTTATTTTTCTATTTTTTCTGGTCTCTTTTTTCCCCTTTCTCTTTCTTCTTGTTTTCTCTCTCTCTACTTTCATCCTATCCAACCTATTTCCTGCTTTGAGACTAGGACTTAGTTAAGTTAACCCTCCCTGTACCTTCCCACATCACTTTATTCCTATTTTTTACCCACATCTCTCCCTAACCCTAATAATTTCTGGTTTACCAAATTCTTCTTTGTGGTTCGTAGCCCATTAATATATAGTTGTTTGATGTTGAATAGAGATATCTGTTGAACTAGATTGTATCTGCAGACTATTGACTGTGCAAATTCAGACTTTGGTTGATGCTTGCTTTAAGTTAGAGATCTAGCACAAAACTGGTGTTACTTTCATCCCAAATGGGCAGAGTAAGCTGGAAAACCACAAAAAAAATGGCAAGTCTGGGTAGCTCCACTCCCACTCATGATAATCAGGGAACAGAACAGATAATGAATAATCCAGAGGAGAGTTCCCAAATAGCTCTACAAACACGCCTGGCAAACATGATAAATGGAAGTATTGAAAACATACAAAGAACTCTGTATGTGCGTGATAGGGAGAGATAGGAGGCAAACAAAAGTTCAATGCAGGAAAAGATTGAAAACCTACAAAGGACTCTGTATGAGCATGATAGGGAGAGAGAGGAGGCAATCTAAAGGTTTATACAGGAATATCATGAGCATGAGGAAGCTACTCAAAAACTGATACAGGATTTGCATGAGCAGCTTGAAAATACTCAGAGAGAAAGGCAGGAATGGCATGAACAGGCTGAGAACACTCAAAGAGAACTACAAGAATGGCATGAGTGGGAGGAAGGCAAGCAAACAGTAATACAGGAATTGAGAGAGCAGGATGAGAATACACAAAGATCACTAAAGGCATTCATGGAATCCATTAAGAAAGAGCTGAAGGAAGTCAGGGAGACCACAAAGGGAATGCTGAATGGAACCCAACAGAAGGAATGGGAGTCCAAGGAAACCATAACCAATCAACTAAGTGATTTGAGAATAAACACTGAACACCAAATTAAGGAAGTAAAGAAGTTCATACAAGATCTAAAACAAAGCTTCAACAAAGAATTTGAAGCCATCAAAGCTGACCAATTAGAAGGAAAAGAAATAAAAATCAAAGTAGAGAGTCTTGACAGCAGGTTAGACCATGCAGAAGATCGAATCTCAGGGATTGAAGACAGCCTAGATATTATAGAGAAAGAACATACAACCATCCAAGACAAGTCCAAGAAATATGATAGATCTATCCAACACCTGGAAGACACCATCAGAAGGCCTAATCTAAGGATAATGGGTGCAGAGGAGCACCTAGAAACAGAAGTTAATGGTCTAGGAAATTTGTTTAACAGGATCCTAGCAGAGAATTTCCCAAACATGCAAAAAGATAGGCCTATTCATATACAAGAAGCTTTTAGAACCCCAAATAGACCAGACCAGAATAAGACATCCCACTGTCACATTATAATCCACACAGGATCAACTCAGAACAAGGAAAAGATCCTTAAAGCTGTCAGGGAGAAAAGGGCAATCACCTATAAAGGGAAACCAATTAGAATCACCTCAGATTTCTCAGCAGAGACAATCAAAGCAAGAAGAGCCTGGAATGATGTATGCCATGCCCTAAAAACAAACAACTATCAACCAAGAATACTGTACCCAGCTAAACTCTCCTTCATAACTGAAAGCCAAATAAAAACCTTCCATAGCAAAGAAAAATTGAAACAATACATCTCCACCAAATCAGCCCTACAAAAGATTCTTAAAGATGTCCTACACATAGAAAACCAACAAGACCACAATAAAGGCCAAGAAACTGCACCCAAATTGAGAATCCAAGAAGCATAGGATTAATCCAGTGTTCGCAACCCCCAAGAAGTTGGATAACATGGCAGGAACTCCCAAATACCTCTCAGTCCTATTTCTTAACATTAACGGAGTTAACTCTCCAATTAAGCAACATAGACTGTCTAGTTGGATTAAAAAACAAGACCCTTCTATCTGCTGCCTTCAGGAGTCACATCTTGCCTGTAAAAACAAACACATTTTCAATGTTAAAGGCTGGAGCAAAATCTACCAAGCAAACGGCCCCCATAAACAGGCAGGAGTTGTAATCCTAATATCAGATAAAATAGACTTCAAATTAAAATTTGTGAGAAGAGAAAATGAAGGTCGCTAAATACTAATTAAGGGATCTCTCTTTCAGGAGGATATTACAATTCTAAATATCTATTCACCAAACAATGGAACACCCAAATTTATCCAAGAAACACTACTTTCCCTCAAATCCCACATAGATCCAAAGACATTACTTCCTGGGGATTTTAACACACCACTCTCCCCACTAGATAGATCAACTCGGCAAAAACTCAACCGCAGATCTAAACAGCTGCATAGATCAACTAGATTTAACAGACATCTACCGAATATTTCACCCAGCAGCATCACAATACACGTTTTTCTCAGCAGCTCATGGAACATTTTCTAAAATAGACCACATTTTAGGCTACAAAGCAAACTTGTCCAAATTCAGAAACATTGAAGTTATACCTTGCATTCTCTCTGACCACAAGGGAATAAAATTAGAACTCAACACCAAAAGCCACCAAAGAAAATCTGGTAACACATGGAGGCTGAACAACACACTGCCGAATAACGAGTGGGTCATGGAAGAGATTAGAAAGGAAATTCAAATGTTCATGCTATTCAACAAAAATGAGCACACAAATTACCAGCTCCTCTAGGACACAGCAAAAGCAGTACTCAGAGGCAAATTTATAGCTCTGAGCTCCTACATCAACAAATTTGAGAGACCTGAAACCAAAATTTAATGAGACATCTGAACCTCCTTGAAAAAGAGCAGCAAGATAAATCCCAATCCAGTAGAATGAAAGAAATAATTAAAATTAAATCAGTATTAAATGAATTAGAATCCAAAAAAACTATAGAAAGAATCAACAAAACAGTTGGTTCTTCGAAAAAATTAACAAAATTGACAGACCCTTAGCAAATCTTACCAGAAAAAGAAGAGAACACACCCAAATAAATAAACTTAGAGATGAGAATGGAAACATCACCATGGAAACAACCAAGATTCAGAACATTATAAGGGAATACTTCTCAAAACTTTATGCTAATAAGTTTGAGAACTTGACAGAAATGAACCTTTTCCTAGCAAATATTGACATGCCAAAACTAAACCAAGATGAGTTAAACCAGCTTAACAGGCCCATATCAAGCATTGAAATAGAAATAGCAATAAGATTGCAGCATTATTTACCATAGCTAAGATATGGAACCAACCCAGATGCCCCTCAGTAGATGAATGGATCAAGCAAATGTGGTATATACACACAATGGAATTCTATGCCTCCATCAGAAGGAATGACATTTCCCCATTTGTTAGGAAATGGAAAGGCTTGGAAAAAATTATATTAAGTGAAGTAAGCCAAGCCCAAAGAAACATGGGTCCCATGGTTTCCCTTATTTGCAATATCTAGTATATGTCTAAGTCAAACGGAAAAGGTCAGATAATGTGATGTTAGGAAAATGAACCCTTAGATATGAATTTAAATTTTTTTTTCTTTCATGCATTTGTTTCTAGCTCATTTGTAAGATTATTTCTTTGTAGCTTTGTATGTCTCTCCCCCACAGTATAACCATTGCTTTCACTATATTTGATGTCGGTATAATTTGTGGAGGAAATAGGGAAAAACAAGTCATTTAAGGATACAGGTGGACCTGATGCAACTATGAGAAGTACAAGTTGTCATGTCAAAAACGAACTTTACAACTTTGGTGGGGGGGGATGGGGGCGGGGGGGAGGTGGGGCAGGGATGTGAAAGGTAAACAAAGGAGGAGGCTGCAATGCTTGATAAGAAATGTACTCATTATCTTGCCCATGTAATTGTAACTCCTCTGTACAGTATGTTCACAAAAATTAAAATTAAAATTAAAAAAATAAAAATAAAAAAAGAAAAGAAACATGTGATAATAATAGAAGAAATGGAAAGGGAAAGGATGCCATTGTAAGATTCTTATATGTCAAGTGAATAACATAATATTATTTAAGGATAAACTGCTGTAAAGTTAACTTCTGAAACATACATGCTAGGTCAATAATGACAGAAACAATCAGTATGTATAGTGTTAAGAGGAATGAGGAAATAAACTCACAGTTACTCAATCCAAATCAAGACAATAAAGGAGAAAAAGTAAAAAAAAAAAAAAAGGTGGGCAAATAGTAATTACTGAGCAAGATGGTAGAGTCAAACACAACTTTATCAATAACGACATTAAACAGCAAGAACTAAACACTTCACTTTCAAAGTCTAGCTTTAAATCTGAAAGCAATCAAGACTAAACTATATCAAATATATAAGAAACCCAATGTTTAACACAAACCCACACATAGAATTAAAATACAGAATGAAAAAGATACTTAATATAAACCTCAATCAAGGGTTTAATATTTTATGCAAAAAGAAGAAAACACTTTAGTGACAGGACTTCTGTAGCTCTGAGACTTGGAGAGACTGTAGCTGACACTACCTGTGGGGACCTGTGACAGCATGAGAGATTCTGGGTTTTGGCAAGTTTGTATCATGTGTGAGTATAAACTAGTCATTCTTGGCTCAGGTGGAAATTCTGTTCTGACTGTACAGATTGCTCAAGGCATGTTTTTCCAGTGTTAGGATTGAACACAGTGCTTTGCCAATGCTTGGCAAGTGCTCTTTCACTTGAGCTATGCCTCTAGTCCTTTCATTCTCTCTCTTTCTCTCTCTCTTTTATTTTATGACAGGGTCTTCCAGCTACTTTTGCCCAGATTAGGCCTAAAATGTGACCCTACCTAAGTTCACTGGTAAAAGTGAACACATGTACAAATACAGACTACAACAGTAATGGTACTCTGTGAATCACTTTGATTCTGTCATAGAAATTAAAACACAGAACTATAAAACTTATTGTAAAAGTAAGTTAGTGGATGCACAACATGAAAAGTCAACATTTGTTATACCAATAATAATACTAGGAGGAGAGAACAAAATGTAGTTCTATGTAGCTGAAGTTTTAAATTGAAAATAAATTATTTATCTACAAAGTATTTTTGTGAGAACTGGTGGTAAGTAGAAAACACCTACAGAAGACATAAAAGTAAATGAAACATATCACTGCAAAAATAAACAAGAATATGTAGAGCACCAGTGGCTCACTCCTGTAATCCTAGCTTCTTAGGATGCTGAAATCAGAAGGTCATGGTTTGAAGTCAGGTAGAAAAGTTCATGAGATTCCACTGTCATCAAAAAGCCTGGCTACAGGTGTAGCTCAAGGAATAGATTGTCAACCATGAGTAAGTACTCTGAGTAAGAACTCCAGGTTTAGTTTTTAAGCCATGGCACTAGAATAAAAATAAATAAATAAACAGACAAGAATGAATGAAGTACACAGGATGATAGCAAATGAAGAAAAAGAAAATCTATGAAGCAAACAGAAAACAACAAGCTGGCAAAAATAAATTCTACTCTATTCTTTATAAGTATTAACATTCAAATATAAATGGATTAAACTTCCTAACCCAATTAAGGAAATGAAAGGCAAAATCACTCATCTAAAATGATATAGGGAAAGTATTTTTCAAAACACAAACATATTTTTTAATAATGAAAACACTCAGTACTTTAAGAAACCCTCAAAGCAACAATAATAACCACAAGAAATACCAACTGTAATGAACTTATGAAAAAAAGCACTGCCCTTGGATGGTATTTATGACATTTTAAAATAGTAGAGCAGCTAGGGCGAATAGTGTATAGATTCTTCAATTGAAACTATAGCTCTTGTATATTCCAAGGCATTTACCCAAATAAATTAAAACCCAGATCTCAATGAAACACTTCCACTTCCATATTCATTGCAAGCTTATTTCCCATAACTAAGAAATGGAAACAATTGCAATGTCCACCAATGGCTGGCTAAAGGAAACATGATATATGCAGAATATAGAATTAGGCTCAGTGTTCATGAAATCTGTAGAGCTTTTAATTTTATGTGGCTGAGACTCCATATGCATTGCACTTATTCCTCTCCCCTTTCTTCTACAGTGAGCATAGTCAACGTTCTTTCTGCTTCCATGAGTTTGAATCATACTGTGACACATTGACACATCATATATATGAAAACCAGTAGTAACTGGCCATGTGTGGATTATTTCATTGAATGTCTTCAAGTTTATGTTGTAACATACAACATGATTTTCCTCTTTTTAAAGTCAAAATAATATTCCGTTATCTGCACATGCCAGATATTTAGAAATTATTACTCAATTCAATGCAAAAGTAGGCAAAAGAAAAACAGCACTATTACCAGTAATAAAACCTCCATATTTCCTCTAAGATATAATACTAAGTTTTAAAAATGATGTGCTACTGCAAAAGACTAGAAGCTACAATAAATGACTTAGATTCAAAAACAGTAAGCTAAGAACAAGAAAAAAATTAGCCCAAGGGTTAATAGAAAAATAAATAGTTGAAAACAATAGGAAATAGATCCTTACAAACAGAAGAGAATCAATTACCTCAAAGAAATTCATCTGTTGTAAATTACTAAGGAAAATATTAAGTCTTTACTTACAAAAAGTATGAAAGGGCAACATCCTTTTATAATTTGCCAAAGTATCAGAAATGTGAGAAGTAAAAGCCCCAAAAAGCATAAAGAAACCTAAAGGATAACAAGTAACTATTGAACATAGCTTTGAAAATGAATTTGATGTTAGATACAATGCATGATTGTCTTGAAAGAAAATAACAAGCAAGTTCACTCAAGAGAAAAAAGGACCTAAAGAGACATCTCTCTATTAGATTTCAAAGCTAAAATCACACATAATAAGAACTTAAATAAGAGCGGAAAGCACTGAATTAATTAATTATATCAAATATTTAATAAGGAAATAATGCTTATTAAACTTTTTCAACAATCAACAAGGAAGAATAATTCTCAGCTAAAAAGTCTAAATTAGTGTAAGCCTTAATGGTATAAATATTTTCTTTCTAAATTCTAGAAGAGGACAGAGTATTTTTATTTGTCACTTATTGAAACATATTTACCAATATCTCTAGTTAATGCAATAAATATAAATAGATCTTAAAGCAGAAATTGGAACTATTTGAAATAACATATTTGTCTATACACAATTCCTATAGAATCTAAGAAAAGAGCTATTAGCACTAACAGCACAGTTTAACAAATTTGTAGGCTAAAAGGAAATTATGGAAAAATCAATTTTACTTGTATAGATAGCAATTGAAACTTAAAATAAAAGTGAAGAAAATGAGTATCATTTATGATAATAGAAAATACCTCAGGATGAATCTAAGAAAATATGTTTGAAAATATTTATAGTTAAAACTATGAGATATCACTAGCAAAAATCCCCAAAGACTTACATCAAAAGTGGACTTAAATAGAAAAATATACTCTGTGCCATCTTAGAACACTCATAAGTGCAAGCTCCTTGTAACTGCTAGCACAGATCTAAGAAATTTCAAACAATCTCAGCTGACTTTCTTCATGGAGGCAAGGAACAATGCTAGAAATTGATCCCTTCGTGCTGATATTATATTAAAAAGTAAAGAACACAGAATAGCAGATATCATTGACAAAAGAGCACAATAAAAGAGTTCAATTTCTTCCCTTAAAGAATTATTATACAACAGTTGTGTGGTGTTGGTAGAGGGGTCAACATGTACATGAAGCAACAAACCAAATAAAAAATGTATCTATACAACTTACATATAAATAGATAATTTATTTTCAACATAGATTCCAAGGAAATTCAACAAACTAAAAGTTGTATCTATGTTAAAAAAAAAAACAAAAACAAAAACTTCTGCTTCAACAACTGACTCTCCACATGGAACAAAAGTCCCTCGCACATACATATAGACATATATTAAAAAGAATCATATACATAAGGTATAAGGTCTACAAAATTTCTCCAATATTTATGAAGAAAACACTTGGCCTTAAATCAAGAGTTCTTTCTCAAAGAGAATATAAAAAGTATAGCCGGGGGCTTGTGGTTCAGGCCTATAATCCTAGCTACTGAAGAGGCTGATTTCTGAGGATCACAGTTCAAAGCCAGCCTGGGCAGAAAAGTCTGTGAGACTCTTATCTCCAGTCAACCACTAGAAAACCGGAAGTGGTGCTGTGGCTAAAGAGATAGAATACTCGCCTTGAGCTGAATAGTTTAGGGATAGCGCCCAAGCCCAGAGTTCAAGCCCCATGACTGACAAAAAAAAAAAAAAAAAAGTATAAGAAATAGCAGATAAACTAGGTCTTACTGAATTATTTTTTCTCTTTTAAAATGATGCTGTTAGAAAATGAAACTAGACAGGACACAAAGTATAAACAAATACTTTAAAAATACAAAACTAGAGAGTCACGTATAAAAAATTTAATGTTTTATGAGAATAAATATTTGAAAAGATGAATCACCAAAAGTCCAAAATAACAAGGAAAACATTCAAAGGTTCTTAGCATCATTATTTATAAGGTAAATATAAATTAAAACCAAAATGAGATATAGCTATATATCTCTAAAGAATAGAATTAAAACACTACCAATAAATCCCACTGATGGCAAAGATTTGAAGAGTATAAATAATATGACCACCTTGGAAATGGTTTACTAATTACTTCTAAATTTATTTCTAGACCTCCAATAGAAATGAGACAGCCTATTCATAGGAAAGGATGCATACATATACATGTGTTTTTTACTCATTCATAATAGCCCCAGAATGGAAACAACTCAAATGTTCATTAATAGGACAATAAAACTTAAAATGTAGTATAACCTTACTCATGTAACTGTAACCCCTCTGTATAGTATTTTTACAATAAAAAATGTATACAAAAAAGAATACTTAGAAATCAAAAAGTAGTAAAACCAAACAATTCAATACTATTCAACAATAATAAGTAGCAACGTGCTTGTAAATGCAACCCAAATGAATGAATTTTAAAATAAATGCTGAGGGATATAGAAAATCAGGTCCTATGTGACTCCATTATATAAAAATCCATAAAAGTCCTATTTAAAACAGATACATGATTGCCATAATCTGAGAGTGAAGCCACACTGCCTGAGGTAGAGAACCAAGGAACTCTGGGGATGATTCTATCTTGACTGTGTTGTTAGGAGTAAAGGTTATACATGTTTTGAATATCCATTTATCAATCTGTCAGAGTGGGCACTTAGGTTATTTAATGTGTTGTATGTAATGTGTTAATTGTAACCTCAGTAAATTTGGCTTTTTAAAAAAGGAGAACCGTTTGTGTTCAGAGGTTCAGTGAGATGAGAATTGAGTCCCTAATGTGGAGGTCATGGTTAGATTTGATAATTTGTCTCCTACAAGCTGTGAAGAGTAATCAGGGACTGAGCTGGGCTCCACAAAATTTGAGAAAAACAAATGAGAAAAGACGTCTCTATAAATGGTTGTGTCATAAAAGCAAATGGAAAAATAGAGAGATAGCTTGATGGAATATGTTTTCATTTCTTTTAAAGCTACAGTTTATTAGCACATTCATGTACACAGGAAAATGAAATGAAGAGAGCTGGTGAACCAAGACCATATAAAGAGTTTGCACTGAAAAGTCAGAGGATTTAGCCATCTGACCAGGTAATTGTAAAGAGAGAAAAAGTCAAGTTTAAGGAAATAAAATCAAGCTGCAGATAGAATCATTGATGAGGGGAGAGAAGTTATATAATAGTTGATGAGAGCAGGAAAACATGGTAGAGCGATTGGGAAAAATTAAGGAATTATTCTACTTATATGTTAAACAATGCATTCTGAATGTATCTATTAAACCTTTAATATTGCTCTAGAGATAGAAATCCAGTGATACACTAAGAGACACACTATTTCTGTTCTCATGGAGATTCGATCATACATGATAGGCAAGACAAATAATATATTAGAAAATAATCAATGAGCAAATAAGATTTCATGAGTTGAAAAATGCTATGGAGAAATAATGCAGGGTACTGGTCTGGAGAGTGTCTGGGGGATTGAATAAAGAACCAATGTAGACAAGGTGTGCAAAGAAGCTATCCCTGACAGATGTTCGTGTGAGAAATGATTTGAATGAACAGATCCTAAGGTAGGTTAATGGACCACCTGGGAATAACCAGTACATTTAAGAAAAAGTAGCAAAGCAAAAGTGATTGAATTTCTTTTCAAGCTTCACCCCATGCCTAATTCTATATGATGTGATTCTCAACTTGATCTCCAAATTTGCAGTGACCAGACACCAGGTCCAATACAATTTTTCTAAAAAACTCTCACCCAGTGGGAAACGTCCAATTTTAAATTCAGAAGAGAAAAGCACAGTGGTAAGGGGAACATAACAAGACACAGAGGCTGTGTTAATTTTCTACCTCCCCCTAGGGCCCTGGACCTCATTCTGTTCTATTTCCTAACAGCTGGCAGGCTTTTGTTCTATTCTTCCGTAACTGTTTCTCCAGCAGGTAAAGCTCCATTTGGCATCCAGGGCATATGATTGTTATAAGCAGTGTCCCCATGACATTTCATTAAGCTGGTCTTTCTGCCCTTACCAGCAGACTACTGGAGCCTTGTTAAAAGCACTTAATTGCATTCTATTTCTGAGGCTAGAGTTGTACATCAAGATTCTGTGCCACTGTAATTTCTTTTAAGTTTTTCCCAAGGTCTTCCTGCTGATTAGGAGTTTGTATAAAGAATTTCTCTTTCTACTTTTCCTTCTCTGGCTTTACATCTCTCCCTGTTGCCTTATAGCCTACACTTGTGTCGACTGTAATAAAAATTGCTTCTTTGGCTGATGTGATCTGTCTTTGCCTAGCTGTCAAGAATTCCTACATCCACACAGGCATCATGAAGTTGGGAATTCAGAATGCTACTCAGCGGCAAAATTGTACCAAGGGTTCCATTCCTTCTGCATTCATGAATAAAACCAACATTGAATATAGTATTTCTGTGTTACAAAGGGAGGGACTCTCTTTAAAAACTGTTGCTTCTTTCTTTAATGGATCCTATTGAAATAAAAAAAAATGAAATGCCATTTTCACTTAAAAAAATCATTCTTAAGGGCTGAGGGTACAGAGGAGAGCCTATCAATGCATCTGTGACACTCATGTTCACTGATGCTTGTGTGTGTGTGTGTGTGTGTGTGTGTGTGTGTGTGTGTGTGTGTGTGCCAGCACTGAATTTGAATTCAGTCTCACTCACTCATTCACTTGGCTTTTTCTCTCAAGGCTTTCACTCTACTATTTCAGCAACACATCCACTTCGGTTAGGTCCATGGTTTCCCTTATTTGCAATATCTAGTATATGTCTAAGTCAAGCAGAAAAGGTCAGATAAGGTGATGTTAGGGAAATGAACCTTAAGATATATAATCAAATGTTTTTTTTTCTTTCATGTGATTGTTTCTAATACATTTACAAGATTATTTCTTTGTTGCTTTGTATGTCCCTCCCCCATGGTATAACCCCTGCTTTCACTGTATTTGATGTCGGTATAATTTGTGGAGGGGAAGGGAAAAAACAAATCGTTTAAATAGGGATACAGGTGGACCCATTGCAACAATGAGATGTACAAGTCGTTATGTCGAAAACGAACTTTACAACTTTCGTGCGGGGGGGGGGGGGGGGGGGAGGGGGGAGGCGGGGAGGATTGGGTGGAGGGGTGGAGGAGGATGCGAAGGGATGGGAAGGGGAAACAAAGGAGGAGGCTGCAATGCTTGATAAGAAATGTCCTCATTATCTTGCCCATGTAATTGTAACTCCTCTGTACAGTATTTTCACAATAAAAAACAAAACAAACAAAACAAAAAGATAGGCGTGTAAAAACTTTTGTGCCCAGACTGGCTTCAAACTGTGACCCTCAGATTGCAGCTTCTAGAGTAGCTAAGATTACAGCTGTGAGGACCAGCACCCAGGACCAATGCTGCTTTTTATCACTGATTCTCATTGGTCTTCCACATGCCATGTGCTCTTCTCAACACTTGATATCCATTATCTCTCTCATTCCTCACTCACTAGAGTCACACTTTTTTTTTTTTAGGTTTGCTTTTTTTTTTTTTTTTTACTGTGATAATACCGTACAGAGGAAGTTACAATTACATGGGCAAGATAACAAGGGCATTTCTTATCAAGCATTGTTGCCTCCTTGTTGTTTCCTCTTCCCATCCCTTCCCATACTCCTTTCCTCCCCCCACCCCTCACCAAAGTTGTTAAGTTCGTTTTTCGACAAAAAGACTTGTACATCTCATTGTAGCAAGGGGTCCACCTGTATCCCTAGTTAAACGATTTTTTTCCCTTCCCCTTCACAAATTATACCACCATCAAATACAGTGAAAGCAGGAGTTATATTGTGGGGGAGGGACATACAAAGCAACAAAGAAATAATCTTATAAGTATATTAGAAACAATTGCATGAAAGGAAATAAAAACAAAAAAACATTTGAATACTTATCTTGGAGTTCATTCCACAAACATCAACTTATCTGACCTTTTCTACTTGACTCAGACATATACTAGTTATTACAAATAAGGGAAACCATGGGACCCATATTTCTTTGGGCCTGGCTTACTTCACTTAATATAATTTTTTTCCAAGTCTTTCCATTTCCTAACAAATGGGGCAATTTCATTATTTCTGATGGAGGCATAGAATTCCATTGTGTATATATACCACATTTTCTTGATCCATTCATCTACTGAGGGGCATCTGGGTTGGTTCCATAGCTTAGCTATGGTAAATAATGTTGCAATAAACATAGTTGTTCTGGTAGCTTTAGTGTAGTCTTGTTTGTGATCATTTGGGTAAATGCCCAAAAGTGGGATTGCTGGGTCATAGGGGATCTCTATGTGGAGTCTTTTGAGGAACCTCCATACTGCTTTCCAAAGTGGTTGAACAAGTTTACATTCCCACCAACAATGCAGTAAGGTTCCCTTCTGTCTGCATCCCCTCCAGCATCTGTTGTTATTAGAGTTCTTGATTATAGCCATTCTAAGTGGGGTGAGGTGGTATCTCAATGTTGTTTTGATTTGCATTTCTTTTATGGCTAGGGAGGTTGAGCATTTCTTCATGTGTCTATTGGCCATCCTTTTTCCCTCTTCAGAGAAGTTTCTCTTTGATAAAACTCTTGCAGTTATTCTCATTTTACAACCAATGTAAAGCACAGAAAAGTTAAGAAATTGGGCTGGGCTACTCAGTTTTTCAGTGGTAAAAATGGGTCACCCCACCTGTACACTATTTGACAAGAGCTCCAGGTATTATGACTGTATACTCTCAAAAGGAACATCTTCATACTTCAAATGAAGTATTTCATACTTCAGATTCAGAAGAGAGAAAGCACAAAGGTAAGGGAAAGTCACCCAAAACCCACAGATGTTTATTTGCCCTTGCATTTTGAAGATGCATCCCTGTGATCGCCAATTAATTATTTTATTACTTATTTATTTACTTAATTATTTACCTTGGCCCAGTTTATGTCAATAGGACTACAAAACCACACATCCAACAGAATTACTATGCTTTTCTGTACACCCAGTTTCTTTACTTGTATCTTTTCTATTTCAGGGATCCTGTATTCCCATTTAGCCTCACCCTTCTTATCCTTTGCCAGCTGCCAGTACACAGTTTTCAGGATAATACTTCACCCTCCTCACTTTAACAATTGTCCAGTGCTGAAGGACACAGCTCACATTGCTTACTTAGCCTTAGGCGTAACTGCTATCTGAGCTTACTCCTCCAGTCAAGTCAAATCTGACAAAACATCCATCATCATCATACTTGATTGCTTAGCCACACCAATTCACTAATTTCTCTGCAAAACACCCATGCTATTTTTCTGCCCCAAATTTCTTTTCTATCATGAAATATCATTTGTGTCCTTTGAAACCCAGCACACAAATCATCCCACCTAAAATGGATTTGGTGGGAACCTTTGCTCTCTGCCTACAACCAACCTTTTGCTTTCTTCATAAGACAATGAAGCCATTGACATTTTTTTGTGGTATAGTTTCTCAAATTTGTACTTTTTAACATATTGTGACTTCCTCCAGGTAAGAATCATATCTGTTAAATGAACATTTGAATAATGATTATTGCTGACCCATAAACAACACAAATACATCCAATGGTACCTTTTGCACAGTGGTATCAATTACTGAGATTCTGGTCTAATTAGATTGAGTTTATGCCTTTAAAAATTACTTTCTAGCAAAGATCTAAGCGTGATTACAGATGCCTCTTTTCCTGGAATACAGAAAATAGTATGTGATATATTAGGGTAGATTCCTTTGGGAAATGAAGAACAGATGCCTTGAATCAGAGGCACAATGCCAGTTGGAGAAGCTTCTATACCAAGAGGTAATAACTCTCCCTCACTTTGCTGCATCCCCGGGCTTGCTTCAGCTTGGAGGTCTCTTCTCTTTAGTGAGCCAGTATGTTTGCCTTTCCTTCCCTGTCTTTCTGAGCAACCATCACCTCCCCATTTTCCACTGTGATTTGAGACTTGGCCCCGTTTCACTCTGCACTCTTTGCCTCTGTTGCAATTAAATCACTTCCTGCAGTTTTATTTGATTATTTTTCCAGAAGGTGGACAAACTACCTTGGGGCATTATGGAATAAACATACTAAAAAGGATTGCCTAGTGATTTGCTACGGAAAAATAGTCATTGTACAACACACAGAGCACACTTGGACACAGGAAGAGAGGGACATTGAGGGATTATGAAGCTTGCATATTTTATTTGATTTCTCTGTCCACCTGTATAAACAAAATGTATCCACCAGTTTAAAAGAGGACCATTGTCTGCCTGCACATAAGAACTGTGTTTATGCTTGACAGCCCTGAATAGAACATTGAGAATAGAGAGTAGAATCTGGGCAATGGGCCATGCATATCTGTGTAGACTCAAAAAGTTCAGGTTCCTTTGTGGAACACCACAGAACTTATAAAACTGTACTCAAAATAGCCACTGTCTGGAAGCCCAGGACAGGCAAGGTGGGAGACCTTCATTATTACAGAGTCTAGAGTGAAGGCAAAATACTAATTAAAATTAAACATGTGATTTCTTTCCCTATGCTTTTCTGTTCCCTTTCCAAAACCATCTCCTTTTCCTCACCTCAGGAATATTCTAGACTAGAGTATCTATGTTGTCCTATGGTTAAAAAAATCCATATTAAATAGTTACTTGAATACAAACTTGAAAGCTTCTATATTCATTCTTTCTAAGTGTATTCAATTAAAGGAACTAGTTTCTCATTAAGACGGATATTAATTACTGGTTTAAAATCCTTTCTTTTAACTAACACATACAAAACTTTAAATGATGAATGCAGACTCAATATTAAAGTCTTCCTATATATTTTAATTTGTATCTTAGATTTTGTTACTGAAAACTAACATATAACCAAAAGATATTGGAAAATAGTGGCATCTTATTAAAGTTGCTTATATGAGAGTTCACTGGTGTCTATTGTGTAAATCTGGGTCATGTTAATACTTTAAGCTTGTGTTGAAATAAGAATTGAGGAAAATTACTTCTTTCATATTTTTTGTCCATCTACATCTCAAATAAACATACAAATAAATATAATGTTATCTAGCTGACATAATAAGCTAACCTCATATAAATCCTTTAAAGTAACACAGTCAGCCATATGATTAGAATTCTACTCTCTCCAAGGAACTGGACATAAATTGCTACATGCTTGAACTTATATCCATTACAATTTTTAAGTAAAAATGACTATGCTGAAATAGAATGTCTGGGTATTAATTTCCTTCCTTATCAATTTTTATATTTAAACTTACCTAGGGCTTCCTGGAGATAAATTACTGTTATCAAAATGGGAGACTCTGAAAGTAAAAACTTTGGTTTTGTACTTGCACATTACATCAAATTTCCATGTGAAGGGATGCTTACTTAAAGGAATATAGTCAGCCCCAGCAAGAACATAATTATCTATGAAAAAAATAGTCTTCATGTATGTGGCATAGCTCTTACAACTGATTCTGGTCATTATAAGGTAATTGAAAACCAGAAATGGGTCCTTTTCTACTGCAAGTCAGAGCCCTTGTTGACTTGACTTCCTACCCCATTCACTTCTCTATACATGGAATAACTCTGAGAAATTCATCTTCTAAACTCACTGAGGGCAAGTGTGTAATTGAAAGATGCAGTAGATATATGCTAAGAAAAAAATACAGCTCCAATTCAAATATATACACATAATTGTATCACTTCTGACTACACACCAAAAAATGAGAAGGAAGGGAAAGTTTCAGAGAAGTAGCTTTAGCTATAATGTATTTGGTGCTTCTACTTTGATGGTTTTAGATCATGATGATTCCTTGAGTCCCTCTAAGAATCCTGCACACTGAGAGCCCATTTTAACAGCAGATAAATCTCCAAGGATAAGTTCTAGAAAGTTGCAATATTTGCATGTGAATGCAAAGCTAACTGATACAAACCCTGGTTCTTTCTCTCATATGATAGTTGGCATGCTTAAGACTCAATAACAGATTTATAAGGAATGGCTATTTTCTTCTGTGAGATATGAAATACTGAAAACCATTGGTTTGATTTTGTGAATGGGCAACATGGAAAGTCTCAACAATTGGAGCATAGAAAGCAAGATGGCAGAAGGTGGGTGAGAGGAAAATTCTAGATTTGAAGTGAATATTGGAGATGAAGAGTCTTTTCTACAGCCTCTTACTGTAGGAACTCAAAGCAATCAGCTTAGGAAGATGTACCCCTTCAGGGGAGAGGCTCAGTATAAAGTCAAGGCAGATCTGGGACTGCTCACCATGGCCTTTTCCCAGCCCTATCAATTTAGAGTAGAGCAGGCCCCGAGCTACAGTGTTCTTAATGCTGTTCGTTGCAATTCCATGTTGTTTTATGTTTACCTTGGGCATGCTTTTGTCCTTATACAATTTTAATTAATCCATTATGATCTAAAGTGAGAAAAATGCCACGCAGCTGAATTCCCATTCCCCATGCAAGGCCATGGCCATTGGCTGTTAAATAGTCTGTCTTTTAATGAGGGTGCACCCTCATCTGGCCTAATGTTATGGCTTCTTCAATTAAGAGCACCACAGCGGCATGCACTTACTCTTTCAATAGCACAGTTGTTTCTTTGGACCAAGCTCAATGATGTGTGTGCTGAAGAGTTTGGGGGACCTTGAATCCCCAGGTTACAGATTCTATTACAGCTGAAGTTCTCATTTCCAGCTCTCACTCATCCTCATGGCCAAGAAAAGGATGGGAATCTGACTCTTTTGTGGGGTTGTCTCCTCTTGGCAAATTCCTTGCATGCTGAATTCCTTATATATATAACTGTCTGTCAGGAATGCTGTCTGGAGCTCTTTGGGAAACAGGCAGCTGGAGTTATGGATAAGGCTGTTTATATGCCACAGACGTTGTTATAAAATGCTTCTTTCTGATCTATAGGGCCACATTGAACCTGACCATATGGCATTCACCCATTTCATGCCTTTTTTAAAAAAAAAAATCATCATCTTTCTCATTTGCTCTCATTTTGTTTTCATTTGTCCTCAGTTTTATTTTAAACATATATACCCTGTCAGGAAGTATATTTGAGGAAAAGACTGTAAAATCAAGAGGTGACAAATAAGCAGAAATGGTCTATGTGCACATTAATAATAATATGTTCAGTTGTATACTAAGTCCATGGAATAAGATGGGAGACATTTTTATTAACTGGTAACAGCACAGTTGTACTGAATCACAAATACTACTCTGACATCAAAGGAATTGGTAAAGAATCTATGCTGATGTGTTGAAGAGTAAGTCAGTACTAGTAAAGAGTATAAAGAAATGGTAATATGCCAAAGAACTATAATATCTGAAAAATATGCTACTTAGGAATTCTATTTCTAGAAATCATTTCTTTGTAAATTATCATATGCAGCTATATTTATGATATTATACTATAACAAATCTATAGTCATATATATGTATATGTTTATAATACATCTCTATTATATACATGTACTATATGATTATACTTATAGAGAGTGGTGAGATATTTATATGATAATGTACATAAAATTACATGTCAAATATATGGTGAGAGACAGACAACACAGAGACAGAGATAGAGATGAAGTAGGAAGAGGGAGGGAGAAAGAAATTTAGCACAGCATAAGGTATAATTGTAAAAGTTTAGAATTTACTAAATTTCCAATGGTAGGATGAGTTCAAGGACTGATAATGCACGCATTCTCTCATAAACTATGCAGCCATTTCCAAGTCCAATCAAATCACATGTGATTTAGGGGAAATATCACCAGGTAGTTTACTTGGGAAAAGTTAAAATTATATTAACAAATAAGACATTGAGAATACTTTGGTTTAATCTTTAGCCTTTTGTACATGTATGCCTAATAGTTCTTTTTAGATAGTAAAAATTGCTTCCTTCATTTCAAATGTGTGAATTTGAACACCCCCATGTATCTGTAATCACTGTGAAATATGCTCCAATATATATGTATATGTTCACATATATGCACACACACACAGAAATCTGTCAGACTGAGATCTGGCCTGGCAAAACACATCTTTTAGAAATACTCTTTAATGTTTTCAATGTCTACATTTTACCTTCCAGATTCTTCTTCGTTAGTATGGAATCATTTCTGCTCTCTGGATCCTCACCTTGGTGTCAGCAGTAGTATTTCTAGACAAAAGCTCAATGTGTGTGTGATGTTATGGGTGGGGGGAAAGCTCACTGTGTGTAACTTTAAGGGAAAAAGTATCATAACTCTTCCTGAGGGAATGTTTACTAGTTGTAAATGGGGGAAAGGAGCTTGCAAATGATGGGTGAAGCCGGGCGCTGGTGGCTCACGCCTGTAATCCTAGCTACTGAGGAGGCTGAGGTCTGAGAAAAGTCCATGAGACTCTTATCTCAAATAAACCACCAGAAAACCGGAAGTGGCGCTGTGGCTCAAGCAGTAGAGTGCTCGCCTTGAGCTGAAGAGCTGAGGGACAGTGCCCAAGCCTAGAGTTCAAGCCCCATGATCGACAAAAAAAAAAAAAAAAAAAAAAAGGATGGGTGAATCCTAGAGAAACAAAAGGAATCATTATTGATTCTGCAATTCCTGCCAAATGTGAAGCATGTGGTTGAAATATTTCTAGGAACTTCAATTGTATGTAGCTCCATGGGAAGTTATCCCAAAGTAAAGAGTGAATAAAAGTGGAAAAGCAGACAGCACTCTTCTGTTCAATCAGCTCTTTTCCCAGAACCAAAATACACTTGGGGATTATTTGGCAAAACTCATCCTAGAGACTCCACATGCTTCATCTGCCTGCTATGCACTGAGTATGGCAGTAGCTGGTGCTCTGAAATATATTCCTGCACCTTGTGTTGGCAGCTATTGCCAAGTAAACTCAAGGGGTAACAGCTGCCTCAGAGCAACGGTGTGGCTGCCACCTTCCTGGACCAAAACCCCAAACACAACTGGATTCTATTCTGATTCTGTTTCAGTAGCAGCAAGGTCTGAATTGGAGGAAGGAGTTCCAGAGTCAGAAAACACTTGCCAGGTGACAAACTGCATCATTACTCTCAGGGCTTCCTTTCTAACCCATCAAAATCTTCCTAGGTTTTTCCATGGGACCTGCAGATTGGCAAGCAAAATCTGAATTAGTCACTGAGTGACGAAAGAAAACTCAGATGCTTCATTTTGCTTCTAGGCAAACATATGCCTATTTAAAACTTAGTTTCTTCAGTGAATTTATGTTAAAGACTGCTGTGAATTTGGTTATTTTTCAAAGTAGAATGGGTTCCAGTTCTTGCTGGAAACCCAGACTGTTGACACCTTTTGGATGGGGAGATCACTGCAAATGTAAACTAAAAGCTAAAAAGGTCATTAGGATGAGCAGTATCTCTGGTGGCCTTTCATTCCATGAACAAAACACATTTATACTTGGTCTACATAGGTAAGAACTCCTTCTCTTCAGCTCAGATCCCAAAGGAGACCTGTGCTCCTTCACCCAGAACCATTCTCCCCTTCAGGGCAAATTTCAAGACCAGCTTTGCTGTTCAGTGAATTACTTCCCTTCTCTTTGGTACTTGGGGTGAGCTCTAGGAGGTTCATAAATTTTAGCTTTGCTGATGGGCTACTTAATTCTCTAGGCACCCTGTGAGGAGTGGAAGATTTATTGGCAAAGAAGGTCTACTGGTGGTTTTCAGGACCATGTCAGTGCTTTTGTTTAAACCACCAAAAGTATAGAGAGGAGGGGAAGCAAAGGTATGAAAAAAACACCAAAATTCTTCTTTCAAAAAGAAATCCTTCAAGAACTATTCTTTTTGGAATTCTGGGATCCCCATTCATCACAGGAGCTTATGGGTTAAGTTAGGTCTGGGGAGCATGGTGGGTCTGGGGTTGTCTGCAATTGCTGGAATTTCCTTCCTGCCTTAGCTTTCTTTCAGTAACAGCACTGAGGTAGCTCTTATAGCTGGTGTTTTTTGCTTTATGCACTCCTCAGTCCTGAGAAATTTGAAAGGGAAGGAAAAGAGAATGAAAAGAAATCATGGGCTCAAGGAGTTTCTGAAAAGACCAAAATATGATGTCTTTTTTTCCCAGCTTAAATACAAGTAGTTCAGAAGTCAAGCCTACTAGTCCTTGCATAAACACACAGAAAGCAATACATACTGGATGGCAGCCTTTGACCCAAGGGTCTTCTCCAGGTACAGACTCTAAAACAAGAAGGGCTCAACAATTCCAGAACTCTGACAAGCACAGAAGATGGCCCCTGCTTCAGTGTAACTGAAATGTATTGACTCTTTTTGTCAAGTTGGCAGGATTGCTGTAGCTTTGCAGCAGCTTGCTCCGAGTTGCTGTGAGAACAGCAGAGAGCTAGACCCAACAAAGAAACTGTTATGTTTGATTAATGCACAAGATACAGCACTATAGTTCTGCCGAAGCTCCATTTGAAGACAGAGCATTGTACATTTGCAGGGAGCAAATATTCAGTGCAGCTATCCTCTCAGTAACTTGTCATACAAAAGAATCAACAAGCTCCATGACTGTCGGGATGGTTGTACGTGAAGATAATTGCTCTTGTTCGCACCTGCCTCAGCCCCTGCCGCCATTGTGTTTCAGGGAGGTCTAAGTGTTGTGATTTACTTGTGCGGCAGTGTGTCTATTTAAAAGGATTCCTGAAGGCGTGGGGATTTCAACAGTGGCTAGGGAGTGGGGAATGCATTGGAAGCACATGACCGCTTTGTCTGTAAAGTCCTGTCTTCAACAGTGCATGGATACATTGTGGATGGTTCCTTGTGGAGAGGTTTAATCTGATATTACTGCATGGAGACCATCGTTTTCTGGTTTGTGAATGGAGAAAGGTTTGGCAGGACACTGAGTTACAGGGTTGAGAGGGAAGATGATGGCACTGTTTATAACAAGTAGGTCTAGAAGAAGAGAAGACTGAGCCAAAGTGAAGCACTTTCTTCCTTCCTTCCTTCCTTCCTTCCTTCCTTCCTTCCTTTCTTCCTTTCCTTCTTTCTTTCTTTCTTTCTTTCTTTCTTTCTTTCTTTCTTTCTTACTTTCTCTCTTTCTCTCTTTCTCTTTTTCTCTCTTTCTTTCTCTCTTTCTTTCTTTCTTCTTCCTGGGGCTTAAATTCAGGGCCTGGGCTCTGTCTCTGATTCTACCACTGGAGCCACAGCACTGCCTCTGGCTTTTTCTGAGTGGTTTATTGTAGATAAGAGTATCACAGACTTTTCTGTGCAGGCTGGCTTGGAACCACGATCCTCAGGTGTCAATCTCCTTAGTAGCTAGGACTACAGGCATTAGCTATCAGCACCCAGCTTGGTTGCATATAATGTCATGGAAGTTGAGTATACCTAGACTTTGGGATTGCAGAAGGAGAATTACCAAAAATACAAAGGAATGATGATTCTGAGTAATTAAGAATATAAAAGAAATGACTAGAAATGGAAATGAGACTAGAAAATTCTTTGTCCATTAACTATTTTAAGAGAAATGGGGTTCCTCTCTCTTGCCCTTTTTATTTACTTATTTATTTATGTGCCAGCACTAGGGCTTGAATTTAGAGCCTCCTGTTCTCACCTGGCTTTTTTTTACTCAAGGCTGACATTCTACCACTTGAGCCTCAGCTCCACTTCTAAATGTTTGCTGGTTAATTGGAGATAGAGCCTCATGGACTTTTCTGCTTGGGCTGGCTTTGAATGATGTTTCTGAGATCTCAGCTTCCTGAATAGCTAGGATTAAAGCTACTAGCAGCCACTGGTGCCTGCTCCCTTTGTCGTATTTATGTGAAATTCAAAGGCCCTTTCCAGAGCTGCTGAAAATATTGCAAATCCAAATTCTGAAGCCCAACTCAGGCTTCCATTTACATGCAGGATATTTGTTCATGTTACATGAAGGGACAGGCCTTCTTTTTTCTAGTTCCTACTTTCTAGGGGCAGATTTAGGCCTCTATTTAGAGGTTACCCAGATAATCCCTTTAGTTATGTTGTTGTCTTAAATTCCTAGTATAAATAGATACTCAAAGAATAGTTCCCCTTTACAATAGTCTCTTTTTTAAAGCTTGGGTTCAGGAAGCTCAATCTAAACATGATGAACAAAAATAAATAAATATGAATTATGACAGTACTAATGTACCATGAAAAGTGTCACAGTCCCAAATAAATAAGCACTTGAACTGCTACGTCTAATATAAAGAGGGATCTATGAGATTAAACAATAAAAATGTGGTATATATGTCAGAAATACTCTGGAGGCTCCCTAAAGATAGTACACTGCTGGCATGTGAGATGACAGCCTAAGTATAGGCCAGCATTTTAAAAAGAAAGGTATTTATCTATTTGCTTATTTATATTTACAAGGCAATGCTTCATCTCTGGACAGTGCTTGGCAGTTGGTTAACTACAAGGGTGAGGATTAATCCCCTTGGCTTCGGTTCACAAATCTGCTATGTATTGTTCTTTGATGGGCTTATAGATACAGGACACTCCACAGGCTAGCAGTGGGGATAAGCTGGCAAAGCACCAGGGTTGAAATTACATTCTACAGAAGCACATGAGATAATATCATGTAGCAAACAGATACAGGGCAAATGTCACATAGAAAACATGGTCTAAAGAGTTATATGCAGGCCACCTTCTCTACACTCTGGAACAAGAACAGAGTTTATTTGGTAGAAGGTACATGTAGTTTCTCTCTCTCTCCCTCTCTCTCTCTCTCTCTCTCTCTCTCTCTCTCTCTCTATTTCTCTCTCTCTCTCTCTCTCTCTCTCTCTCTCTCTCTCTCTCTCTCTCTCTCTCTCTCTCTCTCTGTGTGTATTTATTTTTCACCCCCCACATCCCACAACCCCATGTGTTTGTGCTGGGAAGGATGTACTTAAGAGATCAGGAAGATTAAATATGAACATGAACTTGACTCTGTAAGAGGAACAAGGACTACATAGGTGGAGAGACAAAATCAGAAAGATGAAAGGAGAAAGAGAAAGAATCAATTTAGAAAGTAGAACATAAAAAGCATATGGGAGCTTCATACAGCAAATCAACTTAGCTGTACTGAAATCCTGAGAGGAGATACTGGAATATTTATAAGACCAAAGTAGTGTTGAACATAGGCTAGAGCTGAGGGGAAAGTGCTGGAACTCTTTTGCTTATTGTATCTGCATATGTGTAGGCATATATGACAGTGTATGTGTGTGTGTATGTTGTCATTATATATATATATATATATATATATATAGTCATTGCAATCAATGAAGGAAGAAATAATTCCATTTATAACCGTGTACTTCTCAAATGCTGAGATTTGACTTCAAAAATTATCAATACTTTATTAAATAGATACTACTTTCATATTGCCTTGACTCTCATACTTCTTTCTCAAGAGGTGGAAATAAGTCAGAATCTCAGAGAGTTATCCTGGAACACACAGATTTCAATTATAAATTATATACCTACAGTAATGACTCAGGTCCCTAGTTTAAGTATATACTACAGACATAGAACTTAAAACCTCAGTAAAAGTTAATATGAGACCAGTGACTCACACCTGTAATTCTTGATATTTAGGAGGCAGAGATCTGAGGATCCCACTTCAAAGATAGCCTCATTAGAAAATTATGCAAGACTCTTATCTCCAATTGACCAGCAAAAAAAAACAAAGCAAGTCAAGCTATGGATCAAGCAGAAGAGCACTATTCTTGAGCAAAAATCAACTAATTTAATATGAGAAGCATTTAAAAACCACTAATTAATATGAGAAGCAAGGATGGTGTAATGTAAAATTTTACAAGAACTAAAGTATTTCTTTTTAGTTGAAAAATTTGTATGTATATTTTATTCTGTCTATAACATAGTTATATGTGTTTGTATGTGTCTGTATGTATGGCATAATTCCATAATAGATATGGGAATTTAAAGAGAAAAAAAACCCAGAAAAGTAGAGAGGAAGGGAAAAGAAGGAATGATCCAATAGTGTGCAGCTTGTGTAATAAATGAAAATTTTTGACACAGTGTAAATGAGCAACTTTCACAAACTTACCCTGCCTAGGCCAAGAGTCAATTGGCTTCAAATTCTAAATTAGCCTGAACGGGGTGTTTTGGGAAGAAGTCTGCTCTTGCAGATGTTGTTTTTATACCTGGATTTACCTCTTGGTCTAAAACAAGAGCAAACAAACATACCAGTTCCTTGTCAATGCCTGCATATCTCATCTGGCTTGAAGAATGGAGCAAGAGTAGTGCCAATTTCATCTTTCTTTCCTCCCTTTATTAACTGCAGATGATTCAGTCTACCTCTAAGGAGGAAAATAGGTATATAAACATAAATACTCTGTTCTTCACATTTATTATAACAGTTTAAAAAGATTAAAAATAAATACAACAACCCCAAACTTGTGTGTTTTGATTCTGAGAAGTGCTTCTGAGAAAGCCACAGATATCTAGAGAGTGTGATCCCAATAGGAAGAAAATAATTTACTCAGTGCCTACCTTCTTTCCCAAAGATAGCCATTATCTACTCACTGAGGCCCTAAATTATGTTGCTGAATGTTGATTTACTCATTTTTAATTTGTAATCTGTGCGAGAGCATGAGTCTCCTAGAAGCTAGCATAGTGACAGGAAACTCTGCACAGTGAGTTGGTGGATGTGTCACCCAATCTTGGCTTCACCAGGAAATAACTGCAACCTTTATACCCCTTTCCTCACTGAATCTTACTACTTTCTCATCTATGGAGCATAAGGTTTAGATTTCATACCTAGGAATTCCAGAGGACCTATGACATTTATTTCATTGGTAAATCCATTATTGTGTATGGATGAGTTTCAGATTCTTCTTTGAAAGAATTGGCTAGACAGGAAACAATAAGATTTTGTGTATTTTATGAGACCATGTTTAGTGTACTAGCTGTTTCTTTTTCATTTAAACTAATTAAAATTAATAAATTTTACAAGTCAGGCCACTTGCCAACATGTGGGAGTTTAGTAGCCCTGCAGACTAGAGGCAGCTCAAATTTCAGCAGAAAGGCCAGTACTTGTTCTAATGCACAGCATTTTTGGCTTATTTATTCTTTTTAGACAAGGTCTTACTGTATAGCCGAGGCCGGTGAATTTGCAATACTCCTGCTACAGCCTGAGTGCTGAGATTACAGGTGTGAAGCACCACACCAAGCTTCCACAGTATTTTTCTAAGTCCTAGTGTGCATTTCAAAATCCATTTCCTAGTTTCCACAATTACTTTATTTCACACGCTGATGTAACACCTAGCCACATTATCTTACAAATTTGCTATTATTTTAATATCCCTGTTAAAAAGTATTACCCTGAGAATTAAACGTTATATACATCAAATTACAGGTAATCAGCTGAGGTTTTGAGGGAATTATCCCTTAAATATTATTAAAGTATTTCCCAAGGCTACTTTCATTTGAATACAGCCACACTCGCTTTATCATCCACTATGGAAAACTTTGTTTCACATTTCCTTCTCACAAATAAATAATTTCATTGTATAAATACATCTAATTAATAGAGAGGGAATGGAGGGGAGAGAATTTCATCTGAGTAGCTGCAACACTAAGGAAAGTAAGTTGGAAAGGCTGAATTACTGAAATAGAAAATAATATTACAACCAATAATATAGAAGTAGAGGAGACAGTTAAGTGAAGAGAAGGAATATAGGACAACAAATAGAGAAGAGTAAGAGTGAGGAGTTGGAAAGAAGATTGACTTCTTTTTTTTTTTTAATCCTGTCTCGGAGTTCTTTTTTTTTTTTTTTTATTGTGAGAATACCTTACAGAGAGGTTACAATTACATGGGCAAGATAACGAGTACATTTCTTTTTTTTTTTTTTTTTTTTTTTTGTCGGTCGTGGGGCTTGAACTCTGGGCCTGGGCGCTGTCCCTCAGCTCTTCAGCTCAAGGCGAGCGCTCTACCACTTGAGCTACAGCGCCACTTCCGGTTTTCTGGTGGTTTATTGGAGATAGGAGTCTCATGGTCTTTCCTGCCCGGGCTGGCTTTGAACCGCGATCCTCAGATCTCAGCCTCCTGAGTAGCTAGGATTAGAGGCGTGAGCCACCAGCGCCCGGCTACGAGTACATTTCTTATCAAGCATAGTTGCCTCTTTGTTTCCCCTTCCCATCCCTTCCCATACTATCCCCTCTTCCCCTACCCGATCCTCTCCTCCCCCCCACTCGCACCAAAATTGTTTTTTTTTCTTTTTCTTTTTTTTATTGTGAAAATACTGTAGAGAGGGGTTACAATTACATGGGCAAGATAATGAGTAGATTTCTTATCAAGCATTGTAGCCTCCTCCTTCATTTCCCCTTTCCATCCCCTCCTCCCTCCAACCCCCTACCCAACTGTCCTCCCCCCCCCACCAAAGTTGTAAAGTTCGTTTTCGACATAACGACTTGTACGTCTCATTGTTGCAATGGGTCTACCTGTATCCCTATTTAAACGATTTGTTTTTTCCCCTTCCCCTCCACAAATTATAACAACATCAAATACAGTAAAAGCAGGGGTTATACCTTGGGTGAGGGACATAGAAAGCAACAAAGAAATTATCATTTTTTTGGTAGTACACAAATACATATAGATCTTTGTAGAGTGCCAGAGATGTCTATACAATATTCAGTTATATATGCTACATTCCTACCAATTCTTGGGTACTTATTATGCCTCCATGTAATTAATATTGTTTTCATCCTTAATGAATTATTAATTAAATCAACCACTGTCCTAAAATTATTGCATCCATGTAATTAATAGTATTCTTTTAATGTGCCAAAAATATTCATTAAAATCCATCGTCCTCCTGTGTTAGACACAATCGCATGAAAGAAAAAAAACATTTGAATACATATCTTAGGGTTCATTTCCTTAACATCAACTTAACTGAACTTTTCTGCTTGACTCAGACATATACTAGTTATTGCAAATAAGGGAAACCATGGGACCTATGTTTCTCACTTAATATAATTTTTTCCAAGTCTTTCCATTTCCTAACGAATGGGGCAATGTTCGTTTTTTGACGTAACGACTTGTACATCTTATATATACACAATGGAATTCTATGCCTCCATCAGAAAGAATGACATTGCCCCATTTGTTAGGAAATGGAAAGACTTGGAAAAAATTATATTAAGTGAAGTAAGCCAGGCCCAAAGAAACATAGGTCCCATGGTTTTCCTTATTTGCAATAACTAGTATATGTCTGCGTCAAGCAGAAAAGGTCAGATAAGTTGAAGTTAGGGAAATGAACCCCAACTTAAGTATTCAAAGAAGATTGAGTTCTAAGGAGCTGAAAACTCTTAAAAAGAGAAAGGAGTGTAAGGGAATGATGACTGACAAGTGCTACTTACTATATGAACTTCATGTCCTCAAATGTTGATCCAGAGAAATATGTAAGCTCTCATCTTAGTTTAAATTCCTTTTAATCATTTCTTTTCAATTTTTCACATTTATTTTTTGGTGCCAGTGCAAGATCTTGAACTCAGGGCCTGAACATTGTCTCTGAGCTTTTTTTGCTCAAGGCTATTGCTCCCCAGGGCCACAGGTACTTCTGGCTTTTTGGTGGTTAATTGGAGATAACCACCATTGTTGCCTCCTCCTTTGTTTTTTCCCTTCCCCTCCCCAAATTATATCAACATTAAATACAGTGAATACAGGGGTTGTACTGTGGGGGAGGGACATGCAAAGCAACAAAAAGAAAATCACATGGTACCTTATAAATAAGTTAGAAACAACAGCAAGAAAGAAAAAAATCACTTGTGTCCCTATCTTGGAGTTCATTTCCTTAACTTCATCTTATCTCGTCATATGTATATAGCTTTTGACCTTTTCTACTTGTCCTATACATATACTAGCTATTGCAAATAAGGGAAACCATGGGACCTATGTTTCTTTGGGCCTGGCAACAACAATGCTTGATAAGAAATGTACTCATTACCTTGCTCATGTGACTGTAACCCCTCTGTACAGTATTTTCACAATAAAAAATTATTTAAAAAAATGGTTCTCACAGACTTTCCTGCCTAGGCTGGAATCAAACTGTAGATTTCAGCCTCCTGAGTAGCTAGATTTCAGCCTCCTGAGTAGCTAGGATTCCAGGTATGAGCTGCCAGTGTATGATTCAAACATATACCCTTTAATAAACTATTTCTGTGTGCTTACATTATGGAGGTTCATAATTTATTCTGGATTATAATTACTCTTTTAATTTAGCCTTTGATTATTGTTGAATTTATTGGAGTTGCATAACTTTGCTAAATATACTATATATTGAGTTGATAACAAGATTTCTAGCCTGAAATCCTATGAAATCTAATCCTTCTTAGCACTGATTAGTGATAGATCTGTGAAAATTTTCTGCTCTGTTTGCGACTGTGGATTTTGTTTTATAAAACTTATACTTCAAGAAATATCTTTAGCATTTTGTCTGACAGCCTGCCTTTTTACTCTCTTACACAATTAGAATGTCTTTAGGACTGAGTAACTGCTATCTACATAAACATCATTTACAGGAAGAAAGCTGTTTCATGGATCATTAAGGTCAATGTTAAGTAGACCTCAACGTGTATTAATACAGGGGCTTGACAATGCCATTGGTGCTTCAGCCTGGTCATCTCTCTCTCAAATGTTATCATTCAACAACTATCAGAATCACAGCCTCTGCTCCCTTGATTATATACAAGAGGCCAAGCAAACCCTCCATGGGTCTATCTTAAGAGTTAAACCTTTTCCTACAGGTCTCCAACAAACCTCTTGTGATTGACCGGCTTAAAATAATGTTGAAGCCCCTCTGGCAAAGGAACTGCAACTTCCCTCGACTAAATATGATCTCCCTGTAGGTAAGAGAAGACAACCTGCTTTGAATAAATTTCTACTTTCATTGGAAAGAAAGAAGTAAATCAACAAGGAACACTTGCCATCCTAATAACCCTTCCAGTTTAGTGTGTTTAATTCTTTTTTTGAATGCTATGTCTCTATCCACTTTTTGGCTCTGCTTTTTGAGGCTTGAACTCAGGGCCTAAACTCTGTCTATGGGTTTTATTTGGCTCAAGGCTAGTGTTCCCCTTGGGCCAGAGCTACTTCAGGATTCTGGTTATCAAAACAAATCCTTATGCATAATAGGCCAAGTGCTATACCCATGAGTTACATCCTCAGTCCCTCCATCTAACTTTCTAATAAATGTATAGATAATATGAGATTCAAGGATACTGCCAGGGGTCACTTTTCAATTGGGCTTCCATGTACTAATTAACACAGCAAATGTTACTTTTATTTTATTTTTGCCTGTAACAAGGCTTGAACTCTATACTTTGTGTTCACTTGGCTTTCTTGGTTGGCTGCCACTTGAGTCACAACTTTAAGGCCCATGTTGTAGCTGGTTAATTGGAAATGGAGTCTTGAGGGCTTTTCTTCCCAGGCTGGGCTTCAAACTGAAATCCTCCAGATCAGAGTTTCATGAAAGGCAGACTCACAGGCAAAAGCTACCAATAACCAGTTTTTTCCTTTCATTTTCATTAAAAAATGTGGTGGTGCTAAACATTGAGCTAAGGGCCCCACACTCTTGTTAGAAACATGTCTAAGGACCACTTGAGGCTCTGTGGTTTTTAGCTTGTTGTTAAAATAGAATCTCATGTGTAATATATATATATATATATATATATATATATATATATATATATATATATATATATCTCACATTTTCTGGGTTGGTTCCATATCTTAGCTATAGTGAATGATGCTGTGATAAACATAAACATAGTTGTGCTGGTAGCTTTAGTATGGCCTTGGTTTTGATCATTTGGGTAGATGCCCAAAAGTCAGATTGCTGGGTCATAGGGAAGCTCTATGTAGAGTCTTTTGAGGAACCTCCATTCTGCTTTCCAGAGTGGTTGAACAAGTTTACACTCCCACCAATAATGCAGTAGGGTTCCATTTTGGCCATATCTCCTCCAGCATCTATTGTTATTAGATTTCTTGATTATAGCCATTCTAACTGGGGTGAGGTGGAATTCTATGCCTCCATCAGAAAGAATGATATGGCTCCATTTGTTAGGAAATAGAAAGACTTGGAAAAAGGTATATTAAGTGAAGTAAGCCAGACCCAAAGAATCATAGGTCCCATAGTTTCCCTTATTTGCAATAACTAGTACATGTCTAGGATAATCTGTCTAGACAAGCAGAAAAGGCCAAAAGCTATGACCATATAAGATAATGCTAAGCGAAATGAACCCCAAGAGGGACACAGGAGGTTTTTTCTTTGTTGCTGTTTTTTTTAATGTACTATTTGATTTTTTTTGTTTCTTTTGTATGCTCTTCCCCCATGGTATATCCCTGTTGTCACTGTATTTGATTCCTGTGCCCTGCATCTTGTATATACATTTTTCTAATTTGGGGAGGGGAAGAGAAATAACAAAATGGTGAAACAAGTATACAGGTTGACCCTCTGTAAAAATGAGACATGAGACCAACAAGACACTAGTTGAAACGGATCTTTACAACTTTGGCAGTGGTTGGAGAGTTGGGGGTGGGGTGGGGAAGGGATAGTAGGGGAAAAACAAAGGAGGGGGTAATAATGCTCGATTGGAAATGTACTCATTACCTTACTCACAAAACTGTAACCCCTCTGTACAGTATCTTCACAATAAAAAATATTTAAAAAAGTAGAATCTCATGATTTTGCAGTGCCTAGCCTGAGACTATGTTATCCTTTTCTCATCTTACCAAGTACCCAGGATGTTAGGCATGTACCATCATACTTGGCTTCTAAGTGTGAATGTTACAAATGATTAATTCATAAGATTCAGTGTTTAAACAGTATGTGTTATAATTTGTACCTAATAGGAAATTGCAAACATTCACTGAGCACTTACTATGTACCATGTACTTTTTAGGTGTTGGTGCTATCCAGTAAAGTAAATAGATTACAGAGTCTAATCATGTGGAGTTTATATTTAAAGGCAGAGAGGATATATTCAATTTAATACATAAATGTCTTGCATCTTTCGTATATGAGATTATGATAAATATACAAAGCAAAGCAGAAGCAGAGAAAAGGTGAGAATGTAGAGCTAATGCTGAAAAAAAAAAAAACTATAAAGAGCCAATAAAGAGAATCAGCAGGCCCTGGTTACTAGAAGAATTCCTGAAAATCATTAACACTCACTTGCCTATGTGAGGAGTTGAGCTATGGGAACTATTGCTATATGGGTAAAGGGCTCAGCACCCAAAGCTCAAAGAACAGTTCAAATACTAGAAGAAACCAACTTAATACTTCTGCTCGCTGCTGTCTATTGTAGCTACCTGCTGAGAATTACAACTATCTGGTATTACTAGCATCAGAGAAGTTACTTTCTGCCTAGTCACAAATCCTATTGTAATAGAGCATGAGGATGACAGTCTGATGATTAACACTATGATAATATGGACCACATTTTCGTTTGTGTTTTTGCCTGGGTATAGGAAGAAGATTTTGTGATTTACACACACACACACACACACACACACACACACACACACACACACACACACACAATTTATCTAGCTGCACATCAGTAATGACTAAAAAACTGCAAAATAAGATAATAAATAATAAACAATAATATAATAAAATAATATAAATATATAATGTAACATATACAATGTATTATATAGTATAATATAATGTATAATATAATATAAATAATATATATAATATTATATAATATATAATATAATGTATAATATAATCTAAATAAAATATTAAAATAATATAATTAAAATAATAAATAAAAATAATAAAATATAAGGAAAAAAATTCTAAATAAGTAACACTCTCCTGCCTAAACTGTAAAATAATAAGAGTTGTGAAATCATAGAATGACTTGGGAAGCAAAATATGCTCAGGACCATGTGGTGGTGGTGGTTGGCTGCCTCTCCCTCCCCCTCTCCCTCCCCCTCCCCCTCTTCCTCCTCCTCCTCCTCTTCCTCCTCCTCTCCCTCCTCTTCCTGCTGTCCCTGAGCTTCTTTTTGCTTAAGGCAAGCATGCTACCACTTGAGCCACAGAGCCACTTCTGGATTTTTTGAGTAGTTTATTGGAGATAAAAGTCTCGGGAAAAACAAGTCGTTTAAATAAGGAGACAGGTGGACCTGTTGCAACAATGAGAAGTACAAGTTGTCATGTTGAAAACGAACTTTACAACTTGGGGTGGGGGAGGATTGGATGGGAGGGAGAAGGATGGGAAGGGGAAACAAGGGAGGAGGCTACAATGCTTGATAAGAAATGTACTATCTTGCCCATGTAATTGTAACCCCTCTGTACAGTATTTTCACAATAATAAAAAAAAAAAAGTCCCACGGAGTTTCCTGCCCAGGCTGGCTTTGAACCACAATCCTCAGATCTCAGCTTCCTGAGTAGCTAAGATTACAGTCATGAGCCACTGACGCCCAGCTCATGTGGTCCTTTTTGTAAGAAGCCATTGTTACATTTTTCAAGAGTTTTGTAACATAATTATTAAAAATTAAATGATGTAAGCTTATAATGAAATCATATCCGTTAGAAGGAAAACTAATTGAGCCTGGAGCTAGTTCATGCCTATAAACATGGCTATTTGGAAGGATTGCTGTTTGTGACCAGCCTAGTCAGAATAGTTCATGAAGCGTCAGCTCAATGCAGGTGGACCCATTGCAACAATGAGATGTACAAGACGTTATGTCGAAAAACGAACTTTACAACTTTGGCGCGAGGCAGGAGGGGAGGGGTGGAGATGGGAAGGGATGGGAAGGGGAAACAAAGGAGGAAGCGAAAATGCTTGATAAGAAATGTGCTCATTACCTTGCTCATGTAATTGTAACCCCTCTGTATGGTATTTTCACAATAAAAAATAAAATAAAATAATGAACAAAAATTCGATCTGTAGATGCGGCTCAAATGGCAAAGGATGCCAACCTAGCAAGCTTAGGGTCCTGAGTGCTAACTCCAATGCTACAAAAAGGGCAAAATTAATAGATACTTAAAACGTTTAACTTATTAATTATTTAGCATATTGTACTATTGCTTATCGTGTTGGGCTTAGTTATATTTATAATGCCTCTAGAATGGAAATACTCTTTATCCAACTCTGTGAGTTATATCACTTTGGAGGATTGTGTAATTTACACCATGGAAATAAGAGAACATGACCATTCAAGCATTGAAGATGAAGGTAGTTTCAATGCAATTAATGTAATTTTTACAAGGGAAAGAAATAGTTTACAATACAGAACATCCAATCTAAATTTATCAAGAAAGAGCCACGAGGCTGGAAGAAATCTCTCAAATCATGGTTGAATTGGAACTATAAACTGACTTCAAATACAAAGTTCTCATAAACGATTAACAAAAACATTCTGAGGGAATCTACAGCTGTGTAAAATGTGGCTAGAAGGTTATTATGCATTCTTTATATCAGTAAAATTGATTATATATGCACAACTATGTATGTATGTAGTATGTATGTGTGTGTGTGTATGTGTATATATATATATACCTGTATATATTTTTTCATTCCCATTTCTCCAGGCCCATCTTCAGAATCTAATTAATACTCCTCAAGACACTTCTGACTCTAGATCACAACTATATTATAGTATGATAGTTAAAAATATACTCTATCAACGTGGGCTTAAAAAATTCATGGAACCAGGACCTGGCTTAGTCACGATTTTGTAAGATTAGCATTGTTTCCTCTCTGCAAACAGAAGATAGGAGTCTCTGATAAATCTGGTAGGCTTGCTGCAGGAAGCAATTAAAGTAATGGATGCAAACGTCCTTTGAAAAAAAAATACTGGCCAGGAAAGACAAAATTCCTTACCTTTAGATATCTTATATTTCTGCATTTGATGAAAATTCCTAGAATGTGTCTGGTCCAATCCTTCACTTTGTAAATAGTGGAAAACTACAGAATTGGATGTTGGAGTTTATGTGAGAGTGAACAGAAAATATGTTTATATCCAACAGTGCATTTTTCCATTCTTAGCTTCAGTCATTTCCAGGACCAACTCAATAGTATAAACTAACTTCTTATAGCAGTTTAGCCCATATATAATTCCACATATAAACCAAGACATAGAATCTCAGCATATTATAGGCTGAGTGATCAGTTTTGGGGATACCATCTAAGAAATAACTTTACTAACACATCTTCTGAAGAAATTATGAAGTACATTGCTCTTTTAAGATCTTTGACCCAGAAAGACGTATTATTTAAGTTATAAGAGATAGTATGCACACAAGAGTTATTTTATTCAAGCTATTTATCTCTTTCCAATGCCAGTCTGAGTATTAAACTCTGTCACTATTATGATCCAACACTTGATTAAGCTCACATTATTCAAAAAAAATTTTCTTTGCTTTATCTCATAATAGACTGTACTTTTGTAACTTGCAAGTAGATAGCAATTTTGGAGGCACAAAATAAGCATGCATTCCTGATAAGGAAGATGTCTCTGTAGACCAGCTAATTTACATTGTATAGCTTTGTACTGGATATATACTGGATTTTGCTATAACCTTTTAAAACACTGATATTATGAATGAAGTTAATCATTTTTAACAACACACACACACACAAGTTCACAGCTCAGAGCCTAAATTATCTCCTGGTATCCATGACTGAGCAATGAATTATACATGTGTAAAATGAATGATAACTGACAGTGTCACAGAACTTCTTGGGCTGGCATGGTCCATTTCCATTACATAACAAAAACCTGAATTCTGGAAATGATACTAGAAACTTCCTCTGGCCCAAAGTAAGGGCACTTCCATTTATTAACAGGGGAAACTCTGTCAGTCTACATTATATATAGACTGACATATATTCGATAGTTACTTAAAGGTGGTTTTCATAAGAGATCCCTTTTTAAAGAAGCATTACTGCACCACCTACCTAAAATAAAAGCCATGTCTAGTTATAATTTCCTTCTTAATTTCTTTAGCCTATTTGGAGCTAAGAGTCTAGTCATTGCATTAGCATGCTAGTAGCTGATTGCACTTCAGGCTTTCTTCTCCTCTAATGATTTCAGGTAATATAGAGGTAGAAGAGAATATGATTAATGACAGAGAATCATTTCAGCACTTCAGAGTTTATTAATCAAGTGTGTGATACACTGGGGCTCTAACTGGAATGCCAAATTGCAGGTGCTCGTGTGCCATTTCTAAATGAATCTTAACACATGTAAATCCGCTGTTTGAGAAGATGTAATTATAAAATGATGATAGAATGACTCAGAGCCAATTTGAGGACTGTTCATTGGCTGTCAGAGTTTATTTCTAATTCACTTAGACTTTATTCCCCACTGGGGCACAAGGGAAAAGCTATTACATGTTCAAGTTCCTGTAAAGATTCTAGTTGTTGTTTTTGTTGTTGTTGCTTTGTTTTGTCAGCTTTAACCTACCTCATGAGGAAATGTGGCACTCAAACCATCTCAAGTCAAGACAAACCATGGGGACAAGAGAAATTAAATTAAGAAGATATGATGGTGATTGCATAGTTTGCCTTGGTAATCAAATTGGTCTGGTCATGGGCTTCCTAGGAAAGAAAAGATATAAATAAATGACAGTACTATCATTCATGTTCAAAAGACTCCCATAAAAATAGCCTTCCCAAGGGGATTTTCCAATCCACATCCCAACCAAGCTATTTTAGTCTATTCAATTTTGTGGTGATCAGGGGAGATGAACTCAAATCCCTTGTTATTTCATGACCCCAAAAAAGCAATCTTGAATATTTGGTTGAATAGTGGTTTTCCCAGTTATAGAGAGTAAAACATATCAACCTTAATGAAAGCATAAGCCTTTATGAGTCTTAACTCATTCAAATGAGAGTCATTTTTGGCTTTACTTTAGGGAATCCAGGTAAAAAGACTCAAACTTCAAAGCAAAAATCAAGCTCTACACTAAAACAATCTTAAACCAGATAATTTATCAGATTCCTAAAATTAACAGAATTTTGTTTTCTTTCTTTTCTTGGAATGGGTATAGAGCCAATTTTTATGCAAATTATTTTGTCCAAAAATAATAATAACAGTAAGCTCAAAGTTTTGATGTAAGCCTGAACCTGAGTCTCATACTACAATTTCCCTATTACTTCATGTCCTTTGCAAAGCTGTTATTAGTGACAATAGAATTTGATGCCCCAAAACTGAATTTTTTAATATATATATATTTTATGGTAAAGACACTGTACAGAGGGGTTATAGTTATATGTGTGAGTAAGGGAATGAGTACACTTCCTTTGTTTTTCCCCTACCATCCCTTCCTTCCCACCTCCCCAACTCTTCCCTCCACCACCACAAAGTTGTAATGTTTGTTTTCAACATAGTGTCTTATACATCTCATTGTTACAATGTGTCAACCTGTACCTTTATTTCAGCATTTTCTTATTTCCCTTCCCCTCCACAAATTAGAAAAATGTATAAAGATGTAGGGCACAGGAATCAAATACAGTAAAGACAGGGTTTATACCATGGGGGAAGAACATACAAAAGAAAAAAATCACATAGTATATTATAAATACATTAAAAACAACAGCAACAAAGATAAGACCAATTGGGTCTTATCTTATCATCATCTTTTATGGTCATATGTACATAGCTTTTGACCTAGACATGTACTAGTTATTGCAGATAAGGGAAACCATGGGACCTATGTTTCTTTGGGCCTGGCTTACTTCACTTAATATATTTTTTTCCAATACTTTCTATTTCCTAACAAATGGGGTGGTCTCATTCTTTCTGATGGAGGCATAGACTTCCATTACACACACACACACACACACACACACACACACACACACACACACACACACACACACACACACACACACACACACCACATTTTCTTGATCCATTCATCTACTAAGGGGCATCTGGGTTGGTTCCATATCTTAGCTATGGTAAATAATGCTGTAATAAATATAGCTGTGCTAGTAGCTTTAGTATGGTTGTGTTTGTAATCGTTTGGGTAAATGCCCAAAAGTCAGATTGCTGGGAGCTCGAAGTGTAGTCTTTTGAGGAACCTCCATACTGCTTTCCAAAGTGGTTGAACAAGTTTACACTCCCACCAACAATGCAGTAGGGTTCCCTTTTGGCCACATCCTGTCCAGCATCTATTGTTACTAGATTTCTTGATTATAGCCATTCTAACTGGGGTGAGGTGGAATCTCAATGTTGTATTGATTTGCATTTCTTTTATGGATAAAGAAGTTGAGCATTTTTTCATTTGTCTATTAGCCATTCTTATTTTCTCTTCAGAGAAGTCTCTCTTTAAGTCGTTAGCCCACTTATTAATCAAGCTGTTGTTTCTTTGAGGATTTGTTGTAGGGGATTTAATTTTTTGAGTTCTAAGAATATTTTAGATATGGGACTCTTGTCCATTGTATGGCTAGTAAAGATCTTCTCCCAATCTGTGAGCTTTCTGTTGGTCTTGCTAGCTATGTCCTTTGCCATGCAGAAGCTCTGCAGTTTCATGTGATCCCATTTGTCCAACTTTTCTTTGATTTGTTGTGTTTCTCGGTCTTTATTAAGAAAATTTTGGCCTGTGCCAAGGAGCCCTAGAATTTCTCTTCCAAACTGAATTTTAATATTAGAAATTACACATAACATTATTCTTTTAGACCTATATACTTACATTCTTGGGCAAGAATTGGCTATAAAGAAAATGCTTGCCCTTGTATTGGACTTTCATGTAAATGCTCTTCTACATATAAAGTGAAGCAGATCCAACAGAATTTTAAAATATGGACTAGTGGTTCTCAGTAGTTCACTTCCATACATAAGCAGAACATTCAAATAGTTGATAACTTAATATGCTAAAGAAAATATCATTGATATCAGACTTGTATTTGTGATTTAAAGAGAACATCATTATTTCTATGTAGCAATACTATCTCCTGAGAATTCCAGAAAGGAAAGAAAGAAAAAAAAAGCCTGGTCATTCCCAAAATATTTTACCCTCTAGTTTCTATGGGAATTTTAGGAACAGCCCAAATAAAATTTAACTTTTATTTAATTTTCTTTAATATGTCTTGCACATAGATCTTTGAATCCATAAATCCTTCAGAATACTGGCACTTACATTTACATTACCAATTAGTAATTACAAAAAAAGTAAATATGTATTTGCTTGTTTGGAAATAATAAAAGTGTACTTACTAAACATGTACAACAAAACAATCTAGAAATGTAATAGTTTAAAGGTACATATAATAGAAATTTAAATACTTCCTCTTTTTGTGTAATAGAAGTTTGCTTATTTTTTTTAGATTAGAAATATTGACTCTGTATTTATTATTTTTGTGGGTCCTAGGGCTTGAACTCAGGGCCTGGGTGCTGTCCCTGAACCTCCTTGTGCTTAAGGCTAGCACTCTTTCCTCTTGAACCACAGCGCCACTTCTGGTAGATAAAAGTCTCATAGACTTTCCTGACCAGGCTGGCTTCCAACCAGATCTCATCCTCCTGAGTAGCTAGGATTACAGGCCTGAACCACTGGAGCCCAGCGACTCTGTACTTGAACCCACAAATTAAGAGCACGAAAACAGCAAAGCATCCTAACCCCCTTCATTTTGTATCTTTGTCCTTTGTCCTGAACCATTGTCTCCTGAGGTCACTTTGCAACCATCTTGGAATCTAGGAAGAGCAACTGGCCAGCTGTCAATGCCTTATTAAAACCAGGCCTTGGCCTGGTGCAGGTGGCTCATGCCTATAATCCTAGCTACTCAGGAGGCTGAGATCTGAGGATCATGGTTCAAAGCCAGCCCAGGCAGAAAAGTCCGTGAGACTGATCTCCAGTAAACTATTAGAAAACCGGAAGCGGCATTGTGGCTCAAGTGGTAGAGCCCTCGCCTTGAGCTGAAGAGCACAGGGACAGAGCCCAGGCCCAGAGTTCAACCCCCATGATCGACAAAAACAAAAACAAAAAATAAAATAAAAACAAAAAAGGAGGGCCTATATGACCAGTGTTCTGACCATGGATGGTCAGATCTCCTCTGTTGGCTTACTCTTCTCTCTGAACTCTTCTGTGGTATGGGACTGTGTATAACTATGCATCCCTTTTTCACCCCTTGCTGCTGTTCTCCCTACATCAAAGACCTGTACCTGAAGACTGCTGAAGATGTACATGATCAACCTCCCTTCTCGGCCTTTTACCATGTCTATTTACCTGCCATCTGGGGACATGTGGCTGGACCTCATGTGGGATTCCTGTAGTTTGTGCCTGAGGTTTAAAAATCTCTAGTTTCAAATTTATTCTATTGCAGTGGGCCATTCCAGATTTATCTTGAGTGGTTAAGCTGAATGTGGAGACGTCAGGCTCAGATTGCTTCAAATAGATTCTGATTTTACACAGAGGAAACTAATGAAATGAGGGCATGCCAAGACAATGAGAGACCTTCCTGTCAGTGCCAGGTTTGTTAATTTAGGAATTTAAGTGTCATTCTCTCTATGACTTTTTTCCCTAAGAATATTTTTCTTCTCCGATGATTTCTTTGCCTCATTTTTATTCCTCCCTGCCCAAACATCCAATGAAGATAATGCGATTTCCACTACCTTGGAAAATTGAGTTATATTTAGCCCTGTAACATGAGTCTTGGTGACTGTTTCCTCTTTGGTGGGTTTAACAATATAAATGTCCTTTTAATTCATATTGCACTCCTGTAGGAAGAGACAGAAAGGAAGTTATACAACATCTGCCTGACTTTCCCTGCTGAACATCATGAACAGCTGTTACAGCAGGTCTGGAAGAGCTGGGGGGGGGAGGGGGAGGTAAAGTGTTGTGAATAGTATTTCTATAGCTCCTTAGAGACCACGGAGGAGCTATGCTGGAAATCGGTGATTTTATAGCTGCATTATCCAGTTTAAGAATTATTCAATCTCTTGATTTATTTTTCCTCTCATGGCTTCTCTAGTGTAACTAGCACTTCTTCCTCTCACCAGGGGCCCACACTCTGGAAACACATTTCAAATGTGTCAATATGATTGTTTCACATTACCTGGACATATTGATTCTTAGACCACCTCTAATAAGTACAAAGATTGTGCTAAAATATGTACTTAATTTGTCTAATGGAATATCAACTAGAATTTAATCCCCCAAATGTATGATGTCACTAATACTAAATACCAACTGTGAAGCCAAAATGCCAGCCCCTTTCATAGATAAAAACTGAGAAAATCACTGTGATAGAAATGGAACTTGATGGCCTCTTCCAAATCCTAACTTCAAAGCCTTAACAGAAACATGAGCAACCAAAATTTGAAAGTGAGAGCAAAGAAAACAAAATGGTTTTAAAGAAGAAAATGAGAAGTGGGTAGCTTTGCTGCTGCAAGGCAAAAGACATAGAGGAGAGAAGGGAAAGAAGTCTGAGGATAAAGCCCAGAAGCTAAGAGTCTCTGTAAATGACCAAGGGGCTTTCTAACCAAAAGACATTTTAAGCAACTTACTTGCTTAAAATAAATTCCTCCATCTGCTGAAATTGTCAGCAAAGGTTTATATAAAAACATGTATGTGGATATGGTTTATGTAGGAATAAAGAGGAGAAGCAAGCTGGGCGCTGGTGGCTCACGCCTGTAATCCTAGCTACTCAGGAGGCTGAGATCTGAGGATCGCGGTTCAAAGCCAGCCCGGGCAGGAGAGACCGTGAGACTCCTATCTCCAATAAACCACCAGAAAACCGGAAGTGGCGCTGTAGCTCAAGTGGTAGAGCGCTCTCCTTGAGCTGAAGAGCTGAGGGACAGCGCCCAGGCCCAGAGTTCAAGCCCCACGACCGACAAAAAAAAAAAAAAAAAGAGGAGAAACATACAAATTTCAAGTTTAAGGAGAATATGATAAGAGGAAAGCATAGGCGTTGATGGATATGAAGGCAATTATTCCATTGGAATTCAGAGTTAGATGTTCAGAGTCAATGGAGACTCTTTTTTCTTCCCAGTACACTTGGTAAGGACAGTAAGATTTCCAAAAATTCATGGTCTTAAACTTGGGGAAAGGGGGGCTGATAAAGCATAACATCTCATGAAAGAAATGATGCCAATAAATTGCTGGGTTTTAAATATAAATATCCATCCAAATCAAGGTAAGTGATATTCTGGTTTGTTTCTCTTATATAGACAATATCAAAAGAATCATTTTCAAATAACTTCACTATATCTCTACAGATGGAAGCACCTCTGTATTATAGACAGCAGCATAGTGAGGGTAGATTTGGAGGTTTAGCCCATACTCAGGAGTTTTATATATTAGGTCTAACCACTCATCCCACTAAGTCAAATAAACACACATACTCCTAGTGATGGACAAAGATTTATTATGGGCTATGCACAGCTATAGGAAGACAACTCTTCAGTTCATCTTTAGCTATCTTTCAAGTAAATTCATGAGTTACAGATTTGAATTGACAAAGAACTCTGGGGATACAGGGTCCTGGTCAAGGTATGGCCTTGTTGATCATTGATTTAGTTCTTATTTTGGAAACGATTTTAGAAAATTGCCTGAAAGATGGGCTGTCCTGGGGAGGCCCTTTTGTTCCTTAGAAGTAGTTTTAGTCTCTTGTCATAAAGATGTTACCCATTAGTCCTGTTCTTCTCAAATTCCAAAGTTATTGATGAATGACTACAAAAAGAAGAGCTTTGAATAGAGAGACATACAAAATGGAGGAAGGGATGTCCCTCTTTTTTTTCCCCTGCTCATAGGTAAGCCAAGCTTTTCAGCAAAATCAACTTTCTTAATACCTCCCATAAGAAGAGTTCAAATCATCTGACCAAACATTATTATAATCTTAGCAATGAGATTAAATGCAGATTCAGCAGGTTAGACTTCCAATGTTTATAAGCCACTCATGGAAAAGAGGAATTAGATAGGTTTTAGAAATGTGTCTAACTATAAACAGAAAAGACAATGTGAGAGATTTCCTTGAGATATAATACAATGTTCCTAACACAGGAAGATCTACCCCTAGACATGAACAGAGAGTCTAAAGAGGGAGTAAAGGAATTGTCAATGGAGATATTCAGGCAGAAGCTGAAGAATGGAGAAATTCACTTTGGAATTTACTACTAGTCGCCATTTGCTAGACAGAAATGGTCATTCAACATGTAAAACTGATGAGATAGAGCTTTTAAGAGATCTTAGTGCTCCCCCATCATTCCACTCCCCTGCCACCCATGTGTCCACAAATCATGAAGGTTTCTCAGAGGCTCAGTCAAGGACAATTCTAAGACCACTAATACGCCTTTTAGTCTTCTGATAACTTTTTATGCATCAATTTATGACAGCAACCCCTTCCTTTTTACCTGATTTTGCCTTGTCCATGGCCCATGCACTGACGCTTTCTTTCTTGCAAAAGCAAACACTGAAAGAAAGCTGAATACATTCAGTAAGTTTCCTTCATTTTCTATTTCATTTGCAAATTCCTTTGTCGGCCTTCTCCACTTAAAGGAAGGCAAGGAAGTAAGTGGGTGAGTCAATATAAAACTCTAGTGTCATGCTGAACTGTATTTCAGAATGATGCTATCCCATATGCTCCACATGCTGGACTAATTTAAGCATTCAAACTTCAGCTATTTCCAGGTGGGCTTTTAAAGTTTGATCATATGATACATGCAATAATACCGTGAGATGGGACATTTTTTTCTAATCGACTGACAAACAAAACTTGCTACCTTAAAGTAACATGGAACTAACAATTATACAAGGACCTAAGCCCAAATTCTCTAACCTTATCTATGAATGGGATAGCATTTTTCAATCACCTTCCTTGGTCCACATTACTCTCATTTTTTTTTTTTTTGGTAGGTCATGGGGCTTGAGCTCAGGGCCTAGATGTTGTCTCTGAGCTTTTTTTGCTCAAAGCTAATGCTCTATTACTTTGAGCCATAGCTCTGTTTCCATTTTTCTGGTAGTTAGTGGGAGATGAGTCTCATGGACTTTCCTGCCCAGGCTGGCTTTGAACTGACATTCAAAGATGTGAGCCTCCTGAGTAGCTAGGATTACAGGCGTGAACCATCAGCACCTGGCTATCACTCTGATTTTAATTTCTGTCTCCACTTATGGAAAGAAAGAAGGATGAATTCCCCAAAATAGGTAAAAACTGATTCCAGGAATCTAGGACTCAAAGGTGCATAGACTGTAAAGCCTGCCCTTCTGAGCTGGATTATTGTGGAACAGGAAAGGCTTATACCAGTGAGTTGATCAATTCCTCAACCCATCTTTCTGTTTCAGGATTGGAGATCTGTGGAATAAATTTTCAAGAGCCAATCATAAAGTCTATTACAGAACCCACAGGTTTCTGTCAACAAACCACTGCCTGCTGGACAAAATTGATTAGTGTCTATTGTCAAACAGAAGCAGGGAATTATGTCTCCTTTCTGGGAAATACTGGCACACAACTCCCCAGATCAGGCAGGTCTACCTAGGACAATCCTGTGAAGCATTGTGTCAATCCTATGGACATGGAATTGGAAGCAATTCCAACAGACATCTCCTTGGAAAACTGTGTGAATTCTCTGGTAGAAGACAGCAGTTAGATAGTATGTACAAGAAATGAAAGGAAATTGATATAATAATACTTCTCTTTTTGAGTCAGAGTGACAAATAGGAGCAGATTAAAGCATAAATCAATGTAGTCCTACTCATTTATACCCAGACTTCAGGTTAAGATATCTATAGTAGAGAAATCGAAGAGTCTGTTCCTTTAATATCCTCATGTGCCCAAAAAAGTCATTATTGACCTCATTCTCACTTCTATTTTCAGGTACTCAGAAGATTAAAGTGAGGAAAGAAGCGTGAGTGAGCTCATGCTAGGAAAAGAACCTTTTAAAAGGAATGGATCATTATTACACTTGGCTGAAATAGCTTCATGTTTTCCAGAATTTGTGATATTATTTTAAAAATTCATTTGCATTATCCTCCACGTGTGAAGCAAGTTGTGAGCTGATCATATGATCTTCCAGGTCTCTGAGATTATCTTAATTATCTAGTCTCAATGTAAGTGTTGGGAGAGTTTGACAGGAGGAGGGCATTAGGTATTTATGGAATTTTGAAAAGGACCTCATTTAAGACTGGAAAAGCCATGTAACACTTTACTGAGAAGCTACTCTCTCCTAAAATTCGGTTAAGAAGTGACAGTAGGTACAAAATGCTGTGAACCAATATTTTTTCCAACTTTCTCATGAACTTCCATTTCCTCAAAAGTCCTTTCAGAACTTTCTCATATGAAGAAAGAGGTTCAGAATGCTAAAAAACCATATATTCAATTCAAAACAAATATTTTTCCTCTCTGTCCTCGGAATGATTACAGGCTATACAAGAGATCCAAAGTTAACAAATTTGAAAACCACAATTATAGTTCCATTCATTGATGGTAACTTACACATAAAAAGAACTAAGCAGAATCTAATGTTTTGGGGAGGTTTCTTTGCATTGTAATTCTCTGGCAGAAAAACCTTTCATAGTTCTAGGTTGCCTAATTAGGTTCAAGCTCTTAATTCACTCACTGAAAGCCCTTTTTAATGTTTTCATCTTTACCATATTTTCATACCATGGACTTCTTGTTCCCAGGACTTAACTCTCTTTCACCTTTTAACCTCTATTTATGCTGATTCCCTAGCTGTAACAAACAGGCACTCATTCTAGCTATCAAAATTTTGCTTTCTCTTTTCTTACGGTTTATACATGATGTTTTACATCATCTTCTCTGCATGCCCCAGAAAGCTACATTCCAACTTTCCACTAAATTTCCCTGGGACTGATAACGTTGCCAATGATACCTCATATCATGTACAAGTAATATTTTTTAATTTGTTCTATTTCTTTCTCCTTCCGTTGTAAAGAAGGAAACTTAGTCTTTGCTTGGTTCTATATTTTTCATTGCTATTCCCACAGTCAGTGGTCAATAAATTTCAATTAAAATTAAGACACAGTTTTGGACTCAGTGGGTTATTTGTGGAGTTGAATTTGGTTTTCTTTCCTCTTATCATTAAGGAAATTTAATGTTTCCAAATTATGCCGCCACTTATTAGCCTTCTTGATAGGACAAATGTCCTCTTCTTCCTTTCTCTGGAAATGCAATCCACTCATCTGGGAACCAGAAATAATGATGATCTATAAATATGTGCTCATCTCCTACTGTTCTCAGCCATCCTCGCTATTCTGGACACACTGGCCTCATTGCTATTCTGTGGACAAAACACACAACATTTATTTTTTCCTCAGGGCCTTTGCAATTTTCCTCTCTGTGTGACATGTTTTTCACCATCAGTTCAGCCAAATCACTACTCTTGTTATGAAGTCTCAAAAAGGCCTGCTAAACACCTTATTCAAAAGGGTGTTCTATTATTCTCAATCCCCATTATCCTGATTTATTTTGCTGAACTTTATATGATATCATACTTCTAAACTGACCTATTGATCTACCTAGCTAGAACTTAAGTTCCAGAAAGTCTAGAACTTAATATTATTTACTATCATTTCCAGGACTGAAAACATATGTAGCAGAGGAGTGTTTAGTAAAGATTGATTAAGTAAACAGAGAACTAAAGGAATTAACACATGAGGGGGTTGCTCTGACTTAAAATGCTGTACATGTGTGAAATATCATCAATAATTGCAATACACACCCCAAAAAAGACAGGATTGTAAACATATTCCATCCTGGGACTGGAGTACTAAACGATGGTGAAAGAGGATGAAAAATGTAGAAATAATTCATGTACATATGTGTACATGAAGCTAGCTATAAGGAAGGCTGGTAGGCAGTGAATCTGATCAAAGTGCATATACAGACATATCAAATTAATGCTAACAAAACATAAAATAAGGGGGAAAATGAGCCAGGCAGCCCATTAATAGGGTCATATTATTTATCAGAAAGAACGCTAGATTGGAATATGGCAGATCTGAATTCTAGTCTCTTTTCTATACTCAAGTAAAATCTGACTTGAGTTACCTTTCTAATGCTTTAATTTCTGTGTTTTTAATTAAGAAAGAAAAGAAGATTTAGACTAATAAGGCTTAAAACATTCTAACCTTCTATGTTGTTTAGTCAGTTGCTGCTTCTTTGGTTAGATCCATGGCATCTTCGTGTATGATAAAGACTTATATACTGTTGGCATACATCGAGGAAGTCAGCTTTCTGAAGGAATTGTGACATAGACAAGAAGTGATCAGAATTCGCCCTGGAGCTGTTGATATGTGTGGAACAACTTAATGAAATGACAGCTCTTGTTTTGTAAAGCAGCTAATGGACTTGACAAGAATCACAGTTTTCATGCAAGCACACTAGCAGTCTTAATGATGAATCTTTAACTCACCAGGACTGTCATATCCTCAAAATGCATTTGTAAGGAGCTGTACTGGTCCAAATGCTTAATAAATCCAATAATCTTTTAACTAAGTGTATTATCAGTACTCAGCTCTGATCTTGTTAGGTTTCTATTAGTTCTATGTAAGCAATTAGAAATAAGGACGCTGTTCCAAAGAAATGGTACGAATGGGGAGCTTGAACTAATTGGTTGTTATTTTAACTGGAATGAGTCAACAAACCTGTGATGTAAAGCCAATTACAAAATCCATCTAAGTGTAACAAATGAAGGCTTGAAAGACTACACTATTAATTAAGGGCAAGAACATTAAAATGAAAAAGATGACCAGTTAGCCTTAGTCCAATGATGCGTATCTCTTGCCAACTAAATTGGCACTCGAATTTTGGGATGAAGACCTTACTAGAACTCTGGAAGTACTCACACAAAGCAAGAGCCAGAGCTGTGAAGTCAAGCAGTCCAACTTTCAATGGCTTCTTGACTTCTTGATTCTTGGCCGATTCTCAACATTAGGAATTGCTTACTTTGCAAGGTACTATGGGCTGATACACTAAAGGACTTGCAAATCAAAATATGTAAAGCAAAGCAAACTGACTAAAATAAAAACTGAAATCAAGATTTGGAGCAAATGCTCTGCAATTTTAACCTCTCTAGGCATTATTATCAGGCAAAGCCACTTCAAGGTACAATTTCTAAATATGGCTTTGTTTATAGCCTCTCAATTCTCTGAGTGTGTCCTGGCTTTCTGGTCCATATTCTTCTGCTCTTCTATATGTCTTCTTCTTGGCACTCAAAGACATAGTGCATATGATTATGATCCCAGAGCTTTCTTCAATATCCTCCTTAAATATCATCCTCTTTCCCTATTGTGACCTCTTTGTATTACTAAACTATTTCATTTCATTTACTCTAAGGGGCCACTCTTTGTTATGTGGTAGTAAAATGTCAACATTATTGATATTAGTCCTGCTAATCTGTGAAGGGTTAACATTATCTTTACAGAAAAAACACAAAACCTTAATACAAATAGTATCAGATATATTGATTTTTAGGTAACAGAGTAATTTGAAGATCATTTATTAGAGAAACTTCTGTTAGCAACAGTCTAAAGCTGAAGGATCTGTCTACTGTGACTACTGTTAATCGGTGTTTTTTTTTTCAAGCAAAAAAAGACCAATATCTTATCAAGCCATGATGGTATAATACTAGATTTAGAAAATGGGATTGTTTTTAGATTTCTAGTGGGCTCCAGGAAAAGATAAACATTTGGGAACCACTGAGAGCACATCTATATGCCTCTGTTTACATGTTTATCTGTGGGTGACATCAGTTGTTACTAGCAGACAGGAGCTATTGGTAGCATTTATGTATTATTCTACACAGTCTGCTTAAGGCTCTGACATTCTTCAAGTCACATCAGGTTTCTATGAGGAAACTGCTGAGCATCACTATATAGCATAGGCTCAGCCAAGCTTGTGTTTCTACATTGGCCTCATCTTTTTTATACCTCAATCTCTTCATTTATAGAGCTAATAATATCTATATTTGAGTGATATTGTGAGACTTAAGGATGTATGTGCATAGGTGTACATACATACATATTGGTCAAATGTTTTTACATGTAGTAGGTAATTCAAAGAATAGTGAACATTTAAATAACATTTATGCATTCTTAGGTACTACCAAGAATGAATTGCTCGGAGGAGTTCCGGGAAGATGGCGGAGGAGAAGCTGGAATCTGAACAAGCTCTCGCATAGAAAGCAGCTTTAGAGTTCCAGTGAACAGTCCTAAGCCAGAGAATCACACCAAGTGTGCCATCACAGGACAGAGAGTTAGACAAGAGAGGGGAAGCCAAGGCAAAAAGAAGCACCCAAGTGGTCGCCAGCAGCCGCCACGGCGGCGGCGGCGGCGGCAGGGTCGCAAGCGGCAGAGACCACAGCCGGGGGCCATACCTGAGCGCTCACACAGAGAGTCCGGGACGAAAGAGCCAGACGCAGCAGGCGAGCGGATTCTACTCAACACCAGCAAGAACCAACAAAGAGCAGACATCTTCACCCTGCAGCTTGCAGAGCAGAGACGACCCAGGATCCAAGACTCTGCAGAGCAGAGACGACCCAGGATCCAAGACTCGGCGTGAGTACAAGCCCGACATCCTCACTCCTCAGGGAGCAGAGGAAAGAAGGCCACCCCTCCCCCCCCAGCACCGGTGATCTCCATCTTGGATACCGACAAAGCTCAGAGTTGCTGCTAGCTCCAGCTCAGGCCTTGGAATAAAATGAGTCATTTAGCAGGTCACAAGAACTTAACGCCGAAGTGACCTGCCAGACTCAGCTCCATCCAGGGAAAAGTCACCCAGCTCAGGCGCCAGCCTAGCCTCACTGGGTAACCAGAGCCAGAGGCTGCCCCTCCCTCTAGCAGCCACCACAATCAATTGAAAAACAGAAACCCTGAGAATGGCTCCAGGCTGGGCGCTGTGAGCTTTATCACAAAATAGCCCCAGGGAAAAGCTACTGTTTGTTGAAAGGCCTCAACTCTACCCAGAACCTAGCCTCATCACCACATCCCCCTCTTTTGTGACTCTTAAAGCAGACCACCCTCCCAGAAAACTAACCTGGGAGGGGGATCTCAAAATCTTGGGTAAAGCAGAGCATTTTTCTGCCTCTTCCAACCAACCGACTTAAGAAACCAATCAAGCCACAGGACCTCAAGCTGACCAGAGACTCCAACAAGAGACTGGTTGCAGACAAAAGGGAGATACAGGATTCTTCCCACTCCTCCCCCCCCCCAAAAAAAAAATCAAAAGACTTTTTTTTTTCTTTTTTTTTTTTTTTTTTTCTTCTTCTTCTTCTTTTCTTTTTTTTTTGCTTGTTTTTTGTTTTTTGTTACCATATATATATATATATATATATAAATTTTTTTCCCTTCTAAAACTTTTATTAATCTTTAATTTTTGCCTCTTCTGAAAAAATAATTGTTTTCCAGTAACTTTTTTTTTTTCTCATCTTATAATTTTTATTTCAGAATTACGTGAATGAGAGTTTTCCTTTCTTTTCTTGTCGTCTTTCTCTTTTTCTTTCTTTCTTAATTATCTTTTAGTTTTTTATCTAGCTCTACTGAACTTCTGATCTTTTCTTCTCCCTTAAAGCTTTTCACATCTCCTCTATGTCCCTCCCCTTCTCTGAACATATTCACATTCCTCTCTAAATAGACGGTCTTTTAACCTCTATAATAACATTAATTTTTACGTTTCTATTCTTTTTCTGGTCTCTCTTTATTCCCCTTTCCGTCTCTTCTTTTTCTCTCTCTCTCTACTTGCATCCTACCCAACCCATTTCCTGCACTGTGATTAGGACATAGTTAACTCTCCCTGTGCCTCCCCACACCAATCTATTCCTATTTTTTACCCACATCTCTCACTAATCCTAATAATTTCTGGTTTTCCAAATTCTTTTCTGCGGTTCGAAGTCCTTTAACATATAGTCGTTTGATGTTGAATAGATGTATCTGTTGAACTAGATTGTATCTGTAGACTATTGACTGTACAAATGCAAACTTTGGTTGATGGTTGCCTTAAGATAGTGTTCTAGCACAAAACTGGTGCAATCTTTATCTCAAATGGGCCGAGTAAGCCGGAAAAACACAAGAAAAATGGCAAATTCGGGTATCTCAATTCCCAACCTTGATAATCAGGGATTAGAACAGATAAAGAATAATCCAGAGGAGAGTTCCCAAACAGCTCTACAAACACTAATAGCAAACATGATAAATGAGAAGTTTGACAATGTACAAAGGACACTGTATGAGCGTGATAGGGAGAGAGAGGAGGCATCCCAGAAGTTTATACAGGAATATCATAAGCGTGAGGAAGCTTCTCAAAAACTGATACAGGATTTGCGTGAACAACTTGAGAATACTCAAAGAGAAAGGGAGGAATGGCGTGAGCAGGCAGAGAACACTCAAAGAGAACTGTAGGAATCCCACAGAAGGGAGGAAACTAATCAAAGAGTAATTCACGAATTAAGAGACCAGGTAGAGAATACACAAAGATCACTAAAGACATTCATGGAAGCCATTAACAAAGAGCTGAAGGAAGTCAGGGAGACCACAAAGGGAATGCTGAATGGAACCCAACAGAAGGAATGGGAGTCCAAAGAAACCATAACCAATCAACTAAGTGATTTGAGAACAAACACTGAACACCAAATTAAGGAAGTAAAGAAATTCATACAAGACCTAAAACAGAGCTTCAACAAAGAACTTGAAGCCATCAAAGCTGACCAATTAGAAGGAAAAGAGATAAAAAACAAAGTAGAGAGTCTTGACAGCAGGTTAGACCATGCAGAAGATCGAATCTCAGGGATTGAAGACAGCCTAGATATTATAGAGAAAGAACATACAACCATCCAAGACAAGTCCAAGAAATATGATAGGTCTATCCAACACCTGGAGGACACCATCAGAAGGCCCAATCTAAGGATAATGGGTGTAGAGGAGCACCTAGAAACAGAAGTTAATGGTCTAGGAAATTTGTTTAACAGGATCCTAGCAGAGAATTTCCCAAACATACAAAAAGATAGGCCTATTCAGATACAAGAAGCTTTTAGAACCCCAAATAGACCAGACCAGAATAGTACATCCCACAGTCACATTATAATCCACACAGGATCAACCCAGACCAAGGAAAAGATCCTTAAAGCTGTCAAGGAGAAAAGGTTAATCACCTATAAAGGGAAACCAATTAGAATTACCTCAGATTTCTCAGCAGAGACAATCAAAGCAAGAAGAGCCTGGAATGACGTATGCCATGCCCTAAAAACAAACAACTATCAACCAAGAATACTGTACCCAGCTAAACTCTCCTTCATAACTGAAGGCCAAATAAAAACCTTCCATAGCAAAGAAAAATTGAAACAATACATCTCCACCAAACCAGCCCTGCAAAAGATTGTTAAAGATGTCCTACACATAGAAAACCAACAAGAACGCAACAAAGGCCAAGAAACTGCACCCAAACTGAGAATCCAAGAACCTTAGGAAGAACCCAGTTTTCACAGCCCCCAAGAAGGTGGATAACATGGCAGGAACTCCCAAATACCTCTCAGTCCTATCTCTTAACGTTAACGGACTGAACTCTCCAATTAAGCGACATAGACTGTCTAGTTGGATTAAAAAACAAGACCCTTCTATCTGCTGCCTGCAGGAGTCACATCTTGCCCGTAAAAACAAACATATTTTCAAGGTTAAAGGCTGGAACAAAATCTACCAAGCAAACGGCCCTCATAAACAGGCGGGAGTTGCAATCCTAATATCAAATAAAATAGACTTCAAATTAAAATTCGTGAGAAGAGATAAAGAAGGTCGCTACATACTAATTAAAGGATCTCTCCTTCAGGAGGATATTACAATTCTAAATATCTATTCGCCAAACAATGGAGCACCCAAATTTATCAAAGAAACACTACTTTCCCTCAAATCCCAGATAGATCCAAAGACATTAATCGTTGGGGATTTTAACACACCACTCTCCCCACTAGATAGATCAACTTGGCAAAAACTCAACAGAGAAACCGCAGATCTAAACAGCTGCATAGATCAACTAGACTTAACAGACATTTACCGAACATTTCACCCAGCAGCATCAGAATACACGTTCTTCTCAGCAGCACATGGAACGTTTTCTAAAATAGACCACATTTTAGGCCACAAAGCAAACTTGTCTAAATTCAGAAACATTGAAGTTATACCTTGCATTCTCTCTGACCACAAGGGAATAAAATTAGAACTCAATACCAAAAGCCACCAAAGAAAGTCCGGTATCACATGGAGGCTGAACAACACACTGCTGAATCATGAGTGGGTCATGGAAGAGATTAGAAAGGAAATTCAAATGTTCATGCTATTCAACAAAAATGAACACACAAATTACCAGCTCCTCTGGGACACAGCAAAGGCAGTACTCAGAGGAAAGTTTATAGCTCTGAGCTCCTACATCAACAAATTGGAGAGATCGGAAACTAACAATTTAATGACACATCTAAACCTCCTTGAAAAAGAGCAGCAAGATAAACCCCAACCCAGTAGACGGAAAGAAATAATCAAAATTAAATCAGAATTAAATGAATTAGAATCCAAAAAAACTATAGAAAGAATCAACAAAACAAAGAGTTGGTTCTTCGAAAAACTTAACAAAATTGACAGACCCTTAGCAAACCTTATCAGAAAAAGGAGAGAACACACCCAAATTAATAAACTCAGAGATGAGAATGGAAACATCACCACGGAAACAACCAAGATTCAGAACATTATAAGGGAATACTTCTCAAAACTTTATGCTAATAAGTTTGAGAACTTGACAGAAATGGACCTTTTCCTAGCAAATATTGACATGCCAAAACTAAACCAAGATGAGTTAAACCAGCTTAACAGGCCCATATCAAGCATTGAAATAGAAACAGCAATAAGAGACCTCTCAGCTAAGAAAAGTCCAGGACCAGATGGTTTTACAGCGGAATTTTACAAGGCTTTCAAAGCAGAGCTCACACCAATACTCCTCCAACTCTTCAATGAAATTGAAAGAGAAAGCTCACTACCGAACACATTCTATGAAGCCATCATAACCCTCATCCCAAAACCAGGCAGGGACTCATCAAAGAAAGAAAACTATAGACCCATTTCTTTGATGAACATTGATGCAAAACTTCTCAACAAAATTTTGGCCAATCGACTTCAACAATTCATCCAAAAAATCATACACCATGATCAAACAGGATTCATTTCAGGGATGCAAAGCTGGTTCAATATACGCAAATCAATTAATATTATTCATCACATCAACAGGAGCAAGAATAAGAACCACATGGTTATCTCAATAGATGCAGAAAAAGCATTTGACAAGATCCAACACCCCTTTATGATGAAGGTTCTGGAAAAATTAGGAATCCATGGAATATTCCTCAATACAATAAAGGTTGTATATGACAAACCTACAGCCAGCATTATACTCAATGGTGAAAAACTAAAGCCATTTCCTCTTAACTCAGGAACAAGACAAGGATGCCCACTCTCTCCACTTCTCTTCAATCTAGTATTAGAATGCCTAGCTACAGCAATAAGGCAAGATGCAGACATAAAGGGGATCCAAATAGGGAAAGAAGAAATAAAACTTTCCCTCTTTGCAGATGACATGATCTTGTATTTAAAGAATCCCATAGACTCCACTCCCAAATTACTCAAGCTGATTCAAAACTTTGGCAAAGTAGCAGGATATAAAATTAACCCCCAAAAATCAATGGCTTTTCTATATGCCAACAATGAGAAAAGTGTGGCTGAAATTAGGAAAGCAACTCCATTTGTAATAGCCCCACAAAAAATTAAATACCTAGGAATTAACTTAACCAAAGAAGTGAAGGACCTCTATGATGAAAACTTTAAAATCTTAAAAAAGGAAATCAACACAGAACTTAAAAAATGGCAAAACCTCCCATGCTCCTGGATTGGCAAGATTAACATCGTGAAAATGGCAATACTTCCCAAGGCTATCTACAAATTCAACGCGATACCTATCAAAATTCCACCCTCATTCTTCAAGGAAATAGAGGAGGCAATCCAAAAATTCATATGGAACAATAAAAGACCCCGAATAGCAAAAACGCTCCTCAACGGAAAGAACACTGCTGGAGGAATATCAATACCAAATTTCAAACTCTACTATAAAGCCATAGTAATCAAAACAGCTTGGTATTGGCATAAGAACAGACCTCAGGACCAATGGAATAGAATTGAAAACCCAGAAATGAACCTACAGACCTATAGCCATCTAATCTTCGATAAGGAAGCTAAAACAATAGAATGGAAGAAAGACAGCCTCTTCAGTAAATGGTGCTGGCAAAATTGGTTAACTACATGTAGAAAACTAAAGCTAGATCCTTATATATCACCCTGCACCAGAATCAACTCCAAATGGATCAAAGACCTTGAACTCAAAGCAGACACTCTGAAAACATTACAGGATGGAATAGGAGAAACCCTAGGTCTCCTTGGCTCAGGTCGAAATTTTCTGAATAGAGACCCGGAAACACAACAAATCAAAGAAAGGTTGGACAAATGGGATTGCATAAGATTGCAGAGCTTCTGCAGGGCAAATGACATAGCTGGCAAGATCAATAGAAAGCCCACCGATTGGGAGAAGATCTTTACTAGCCATACAACGGACAAAGGTCTCATATCTAAAATATACTTGGAACTCAAAAAATTAAACCCCCCAACAACAAATCCTCAAAGAAACAACTGCCCAATAAATAAGTGGGCGAAAGACTTAAAGAGAAGCTTCTCTGAAGAAGAAAGAAGGATGGCCAATAGACACATGAAGAAATGTTCAACATCCCTAGCCATAAAAGAAATGCAAATCAAAACAACATTGAGATATCACCTCACTCCAGTTAGAACAGCAAAAATCAAGAACTCTAATAACAACAGATGCTGGAGGGGATGTGGACAGAAAGGAACCTTACTTCATTGTTGGTGGGAGTGTAAACTTGTTCAACCACTTTGGAAAGCAGTATGGAGGTTCCTCAAAAGACTTCACATAGATCTCCCCTATGATCCAGCAATCCCACTTTTGGGCATTTACCCAAATGTTTACAAACAAGACCACACTAAAGCTACCAGCACAACTATGTTTATTGCAGCATTATTTACCATAGCTAAGATATGGAACCAACCCAGATGCCCCTCAGTAGATGAATGGATCAAGAAAATGTGGTGTATATACACAATGGAATTCTATGCCTCCATCAGAAAGAATGACATTTCCCCATTTGTTAGGAAATGGAAAGGTTTGGAAAAAATTATATTAAGTGAAGTAAGCCAGGCCCAAAGAAGCATAGGTCCCATGGTTTCCCTTATTTGCAATATCTAGTATAGGTATGAGTCAAGCGGAAAAGGCCAGATAATGTGATGTTAGGAAAATGAACCCTTAAATATGTATTTTAATGTTTTCGTTTCTTTCATGCATGTGTTTCTAATGCATTTATAAGATTATTTCTTTGTTGCTTTGTATGTCCCTCCCCCACAGTGTAACCCCCGCTTTCACTATATTTGATGTCAGTATAACATGTGGAGGAGATGGGGACAAACAAGTCGTTTAAGGATTCAGGGGGACCTGTTGCAACAATGAGAAGTACAAAATGTCATGTCAAAACCAGCTTTACAATTTCGGTGTGGGGGGGGAGGGGGGTATAATTGGGTGGGGGGAGGGGGGTAAAATTGGGTGGGGGGAGGGGGGAGGCGGGGAAGGGAAGTGAAGGGTAAACAAAGGAGGAGGCTGCAAATCTTGGTAAGAAATGTATGCATTATCCTGCCCATGTAATTGTAGCCCCTCTGTACAGTATGTTCTCAAATAAAATAAAATACAATTTAAAAAAAAATAAAATAAAATAAAATGAAAATGAAAATGAGATTCAAAACTAGAAAAAAAAAAAAAAAAAGAATGAATTGCTCAAATATTTACCAATCTACAAATGGAAGTATTTTTCCAGTCACCCATTTCTGCCATGACAAAATAAAATAACCCCATGAAAAACTAGTAAATTTAGGCCTGTCAGAAAAATATACTTTCAATGGCAATTGTCCTAAATCGAGTGCCCTTTCTGTCATACGCATGCATGCAGGCATACACTGGAAGTACTGAAAATGCGTACACCAGAAAGAAACACTTCCTGCTTTTCCTAACCACTTTCAAATGTGACCTTAATCCAGTGACACCTCCAGAATATTCTCTCAGAAGTTGCCCTGCCCCTCTACCCACTGTGTCCCACTAATCAAATTTATACTTGTTAGCATCTAGACGATTTTCCTCATAGGCCTTCAGTAAAAGAGGAGACACATTTCATGAATGCTAGACCCCAAATTGATAAAGAAGAGGCCATATTTCCTTTGCTGTGTTTTATTCCCCACACACAACCACACAGGGCTGTATGCATTAGTAATTTCACTGAAGGACTGTGCTAACTTGGCTGAATAAAGAGCCAAGCTGCGAACCAGAGGTTGCTTTTCTCATAGTTCTGCAGGGCACTGACATGCTGCTCCCACGGTGAGATGGACTGGAGTCTTCTCATCTTCCTCACCTTGTCTCCCTGCCCCAGGGACTCCTTCTACTAATCTACACTGTAGATGAATACTCATCATTGGGAAAGTCACCCTTTATCTTGAGGTTAGTAGCAGATTCCACCAGTCCCAGTAAGTGAAGGTAAAAAATATGAATAGCCAGGCATTGGGCCTATAATCCTAGCTACTCAGGAGGCTGAGATCTGAGGATTGACATTTGAAGCAGACCCTGGGGAGGAAAGTCTATAAGCCTCTTATCTCCAATTAACTCAGAATAAAAGCTGTAAGAATGGCTATGGCTCAAGTGATAGAGTACTAGCTTTGAGCAAAAAAAAAAAAAAAAAAAAAAAAGCTCAAGGACAATGTGCATGCTCTGAGTACAAGCCTCAATACTAACACCAAAAAAAGAAAAGGAAAGAAAGAAAGAAAGAAAGAAAAGAAGAAGAGGGAGAGGTTAGGCTTCGAGAAAATGAAAATAAGGGTTTGACTGTCTTAGGAGGTACAGCAAACCCTTGGCCTGAATCAGAAACCCTGACTCTCACCCTCCCATGAGATCTTTCTAACTGTGTGAGTTATAGATATCCTTCTACTTTCCTAATTGCCTGATGAGTAACTTTTAGCCCCGTGCAAATGCATGCAAACATAAATACAATTTCCCAGAATAAATAGTAATTATCAGTGACAGTGAAGCGTAAGCACACAAAAGAACAAAGACTGTATATCTTTCTAATTGCTTCCTGTGTTCCAAAGTGCCTCTAGACAAGGGTGTGAGGGTCATACATACTTATGTACAAATAATTACCTTCTTCTTCCAAATTTTACTCGGTGGAGCATTTGTGAATTATTCTTCTTCATGGTACTAACTGGGTACAAATAGACCTGGTCAAGGAATTGAAATGATTCCTTGATGGATTGCTTCAGATTCTTTTCCATAGACTATTCATGTTCACCTGCTTTGAATGGGAGTAGGAGGATGTTTTGTTTATTTATTTATTTATTTATTGTTTGGAGTATTTCCCCTTTAGAAATCTGGTTACACAAATGGTTTTTCTTTCTTGAGATTGTTTCTAATATATTTATAAGATGATTTCTTTGTTGCTTTGTATGTTCCTCCCCATGGTATAACCCCTGTTTTCACTGTATTTGATGTTGGTATAATTTGAGGAGGAGAAGGGAAAAAACAAATTATTTAAATAGGGATATAGGTGGACCCATTGCAACAATGAGATGTACAAGACGTTATGTCAAAAAATGAACTTTACAACTTAGGCTGGGGCAGGAGAGGTGGGGAGAAGGAAACAAAGGAGGAGACTACAATGCTTGATAAGAAATGTACTCATTACCTTGCCCATGTAATTGTAACCCCTCTGTACGGTATTTTCACTGTGTGTGTGTGTGTGTGTGTGTGTGTGTGTGTGTGTGTGTGTGTGTGTGTGTGTGTGTGTGTGAATGCAAAAAAAAAAAGAAATCTGGTTACATGGCCTGCTTCATAAACTGACAAATAAAAATGGTATCTATTTATCTTGTACATGTACCTCAATATATTCTACACTCTGGATTAGCTACATTGAGATAATGAATATGCCTTACCTTGCCTACCAATTCATTTTTTTGTGGTAAAATGACTTACAGACTGCTTTCCTAGTAATCTTTCCGAGCTGATTTTTTATAGGCTTTTCACTAGAAAACTGTCTTTCCCAGATCTACTTTAAACTCAACCTGATGCCTAAGTGAAAATCCTATTTCCTTTTAAATGTTATTGATGTATCCATTGGATTAAGGCAAGGAAAAAAAATAAAACAAATGCTTTTTGTAGCATAATGGACTAAGCTTTTAGTCAAAGACTGAAAGAAATAAAGGGATTTCCTGGGTTCTCTAAAACTGGTCCCACAATATCTAGCCTGGTGCTCAAATGTTTGCCAAATCCCCTTTGAGTGCTTTTTAATCCCTACGAAAATGGAGCAACAAATAAAGGAATTGTACATCTGTCTCCATCTATGCATTTGTCAGGCAGGAAGCATTGGGTACACTGGGTACCAGTCAGGGCTATCAGAGGTCACAGGTCTGAACAAGCACTAAGGACAGTGGGAAAACATTTAATCTGCTTCTTAGTTTTTAGACTTGAAACACTGATGCTAGTAGTTAACCAGATTGATGCTTGTACGAAGCTTAGAAGAAACCATTTTTCCAATTCCTTTAAATGTCTGTTTCCACAATATACATAATTGAATTAAATATCAGATTGAATCAGAAAATGGAAAAATCTTTTGGATAAACAACACCCTGTGCTGACTACCTTTACATGAGCTCACTTGCTACCTCATGGCCAGCTTTAATATGGCAATTAGTGTAGGCAAAACTCTATTTGCTTATAGAACTAATTAGAGATCAAGAGAGTAGCTCACTTTTGATAATTGCATGGTTGTGGCCCATCTATCAGCCATTGTTAAATTGTTGTTATATTAATGTAAAGCTTATAATCACTGCTGTTCCAAATTGAATAAAATGTTCTTGCCAATTCTCCAATGCAATTAATTTACATAAAAGCCTTTGGAACCAAAATTAAAATGATATACATCTTTGCAAATGCTTCAGTTAAAACAAAGCTAAGTAATAAGCACCTCATACATCTTTTTTTTCTGTGAATTTTTATGTTTACTGGAGTTAATGGCCAAACAATCATTAAAATGTGCCTAAAACTAATTAAAATTGTTGTGCTCACACCTCATTTGCTATGTACTCTAATTTATTATTCAAGGCATTAATATTTTAAACTCTGTTTCAGAGTCCAGAGAGATTGCAAGCAATGGAACAGGAGGTCAGCAGTTCCCTTTTCCTTCCAGGAATCTGCATATAAATTACATTAATCTCATCAGGCATTTGATATTGACTCAGAAGAACTGATAGCATAGGTAGGCTTTTCTGTGTTATTCTTGTGTTTAAAGTAAATAAGTAAAACAAAGCACAGTCACGAAGCAGCATAAGATCTGTGCCAGGCAGCAAGCAAAGAATATTACATATGATGGATGTTATATTTATATCAACACAGAGATACTACAATGAAATTCATTGTATACTATATATTAGTCACCTCAAAAGACCAGCAGAGGCAGATACAAAGACACAAAATTAGAGATGTTCACAGTTTCATCATGAAAACACAATGCATCTGACCATGTACAGCAAAGCCATGTAAGATTATTCAGTCTGTGTGTCAAACAATAGGACTCATATTAATAATATAATAGATTCCTTGTCAATTTTATGTTATTAGTCAGATTATGTTACTTAATACCTCTAGTTTAAAGAAGGGAGGGACTAGTCTGAAGCACTGTCTGTTACATAATTTATCAAATTCATTCTTTACAACAATACTACTATTGTTGCCATTTTAATGTTTGATGAAGAACCAAAGCTCAGAAATATTAATCAGTTTGTCCTAGATCTCACACTAGAAATGACAAAGCAGAGAAGTAACATCCTGTGTATGCTTTCAGGATTGTCCCAGGCACTGTCTGCCATCTGAAATGATGTTGATTCCTTTGGAGTAGATGGGTTATGGTCTCCGACACAATCATCTTTCTAGATTTTGTTCTTCAGTTCTTCTTTCTCATCTCTTTGCACCAAGTCGCCATTATACAAACCAAAACTGGGACATGGCTAGATGGAATCTGAATAGAAATCTGCCAGGAATATAGCTGCTAGGAACCATTACCTGTTAAACACAAGATGTTCAGTGAATTCTTGACTTAAGAGAAGGTAAATTTTACTTTCAATGGATTAAAGAATATACCAGACTAACTTAAAGTAAAAGAAAATACTGGTTATTTTGACAAGATAGAGAATGTGCTTTTCCCCTGGAAACCTATTTCTGATTTTTGACCTTTTGAATTTTATACTAAGTAACTGTATGAATGTGAACAAATCAATCTCTCTTAAGGCCTATTTTCATCATGCTGCAGAAAGAAGATTCTGTACAGGAAATTCAAAAAGCATCTTTGCAGCTCTATTATCTGTGATTTTATTTGGAAGAACTTGAACCTAGACAATGACCATAGCTTGTAGCTCATCAAGCTGAAAATGGAATATAAATGTGCTCTGGAATTTGATTCCAGAGGAAATTGGAAATTGAAAATTCCTCTGTTAATGTGGTTCATATATTCAGTTAAAAATATCTTTTAGAACAGAATCATTTTGTCAAAAGTGAATATATGCATCAGTGTGTAAACGTATATATATATATATATATATATATATATATATATATATGTGTGTGTGTGTGTGTGTGTATAGTTCCAATCAATTAATAGATATAAATAGGTTTGGAGAAAAGCTCTAAAATCTCCATTTTCTTCTCTCCTTTTTATCTCTACAAAAAGAAACCCTACAAAACTGCTCTCTAAAGATTGTAAAGTCTGCTTCAATGAAATGAAAATGAAAATTCTAAACTATGAGAGGAAGGGAGAAGGACAGAGAGAAAAGTATGTGTGAGAGACAGAAACAGACAGAAAGAGAGAAAGAGAAATATGAGGAAATAAAATACACAAAGCCCCTTAGGGAGATGGCAAACAGAAATAGACAAGTAGTATAATGGTGTAACTAGAGAGCCAAACCTAAAATGTTTGATCTTGAGGGATTAATGACAGTATAATTAACTATATATACAGTGCTCAATGTTGGAAGAAATAGAAGAACTTGGTGTTGGTACTGAGCTACTCCTTTGGTTGAAAAGGAAATGGGAAGTTACTATGGAAACATAACTTTTGTTAAGACATGGGAAGGTCGCAAGACACTTGGCCTTGCAGAAGCACCAGATGTTCTAAAAGCTGACAAACCAAAAAGGGGAGGAAAGTGTGCTATATTTTTTTTCTGGAGCAAAAAGTAGAAAGCACATTTATCCATTCATGATTTATTACTGAACACTTGCAAGGTGCTAGGAGTCATCCTAGAGACCCAAAATATTTGCCATGAGTCTCCCAGGGTGACAAATGTCATACTAGTTAGAAAGATAGATTACAGTAGAAAATTATGCCAAGGGAAAGAACACAAAAGCTAAAAACATCAAATTAGGGACTGAAGAGTAGTACAGGAGACTCACGAAAAGGTGACTTTGGAATCAAAGCTTGAGCTAAAAATGTGAGTATATGTTTGAGTGAAATGTGTGCTCATCAGAAACAAGTCAACAAACCAATGAAAATGCAAAGCTCTAAAGAGGAAGCAAACCAGGAATATGAGGGCAATATAGCCGGATAGTGAGTATAGAATAACTCATTATAAGAGAAAAATAGCAAGATAACCAGAGGTAAGAAGTGCATTGAAGCCAAGTGTTGGTGGATCACTCCTGTAATTTTACCTACTCAGGAAGCTGAGTTCAAAGCCAGTTCAGGCAGGAAAGGCCATGAGACTTTTGTCTCTAATTAACCACTAAAAGGCCAGAAGTGGAACTGTGATTCAAGTGGTAGAGTGCTAACCTCAAGCAAAAAAAAAGCTCAGGGACAGTGCCCAAACCCTGAGTTCAAGCCTCACAGACTGAAAAAAAAAAGTGCATTAAATTGTATTCAGACAATTAGGGAGCCACTGGAAAGCTTTGTCTGGGAGATGAGTTTGATTTGAGATATGTCTTAAATGCCCATCTGTCTACTATGAGAGATAAAAGATGGAAGCAAGAACAGAAGCAGTTCTAAGGGCAGATCAATAATCCAGAGAGAAAAGACAGTGATTGAGTTGAGAAAATGGCTGACAGGAGATGACTGAGAATGAAATTATTTGTATATCATTTGGCTGGGCTTTTAGATGGAAGAGTATTAGGAGCTCAGTTATGGATTTTCTTCTTTTTCTTCTTCCTCTTCTTCTTCTTCTTCTTCTTCATTATTATTATTATTATTATTATTATTATTATTATTATCATTATTATTTTACTGTGCTTGTGTTAGAACATCAGGCCTCACAAAAGGCAAGCAAACATTTGCTTAAGGAGCTGTTAATGGTCTGATATTTAATGGGAAGATACCAAAATGTGAGACATGCATATAATATAAATGGCATGGAAAATGGCGAGGCTGCTGGAAGTCAATCAAAGGAGTGAGTATAGGTGAAGACTAGAAGAGGGATAAAGGCTCTATCCTGTAGGCAACCACCATTTGGGAGCTGGAGAACACAGGAGGCTCCAGTAAAAGTAGTCTCTGGCAAAGGGGCAGAAAAGTTTAAGAAAACCCAGAGGAATATAGAAACCAACAGACCTGTACTTATGATCATATAAGATTATGTGAATTGAAATGAACTCCAAGATATGGAAATAAGAGGTTTATCCTTGTTGTTGTTGTTGCTGTTTAATGCACTGTGTGAAATTACTATTTCCCGCCTTTGGTTTATACCCTGTTGACACTTTATTTGATTTTGGTACCCTGTATCTTGTTTATCTGCTTTGGGAAAGAGCAAGGGAACAACAAAATGGCGAGACAAAGGACAAAGAGCAAACCAATGTAACAGCAATACTCACAAGCAATGGAAATGAACTTTACAACTGGCGGGGCGGGGGAGGGGGAGTTGGGGGGAAAGGAAAGTGGGAGGAAAACGAGTAGAGGGTAGCAATGTTGGACGGGAAATGTACTCATGACCTTACTTATGCAACTCTAAGCCTTCTGTAAATCACCTTGACAATAAAATAAAATTTTAAAACAAGAAAGAAGAAACTGCATGAAATGTTTTTGAACACCAAGTTATAAATGAATGTTGATAAATGAGCTTTGTATCGAGCCACAGGGCCTTGAAGACAGGACTGGTTAGAACAAACCTAATTAGAGAATACTCAAGAGAAAAATGAAAAAAAAAAAAAAGGGAAAATGGAGCCAATCAATAGAGACTGAGTTCCTCTAGAAGGAAGAAAAGAAGCAGGACAGTTGCTGAAGGAATGTGTGGAATCCAGGAAGGATTTTCTTTTCTTTTACTGGTTTTTCTTTTTTAGGCCACAAGGTAAAAATGTGGTTGTGTGACTATGAGAATCATCTGGTAAAGGTAAGATTGAAAGAATATAAAATATGAATAATTCTGAAGTTCAGTTTTTGATCACATTGTTTTGGCTTTAGTGTATCATCATTGCCTATGAGTTGACTCAAAATTAGCAGCCTAAAACTTAAATCATTTCAAACTCTGATTTTATATTCACTGACAACCTTGAGATTTATCACCAGCTGTACTGAGTTTCTGTATTAGCCAGAAAGCCTCGCTAACAAAGTTGTTAATGAGAGAAAAAGGGATATATGTTGGATTTTAGAAAACAGAGCTTATAAAACAAGATAAAAGAAAGAGTTTGGAACGAGAATTGAGGAAATAGGAAAATGGTTTCCGTTAGATTAGAAAGGATTTGAAAAGTACGAATAGTTTCAAATGATTGCTCAAAAGGGAAAAATTAAGGCAAATCACAGAATGTTCAAGTAAGTCACAGATGGTGCGAATAAGTAGAAGATGGTGTGAATAAGTAGAAGATGGTGTGAGTATGTGTTGAGTTTTACAACAGAGCCTATCTTTGTAAAAGATCTGGTGGCATCTACAATGCTGTAAAGAGACCAAAATCAAAGCCAGTCTGGTTCTGATGCCCCTAACACAGAGGTAGCTGAGACACAGAAACTCCTCAGTCAAAATAACATTGCTCATCTACGCCACCTAACCTTTGTCAGTCTTTTGCCTGAACTCACCAGTCCTTTGCCTGAGATTTCCCTTTAACAGCCCTCACTCCAGACACCACCAAGGAACAAGTCAAGGCCATCCTTTTACTGCAGGCAAACCGTAGACTTCACGTACTATCCTGCCTTGCCCAGCATAGACCTGGATCCTGAAGATCTGAGAGACTCCTCAACGCCCCATGCCAACAGGAAGTGGCCAGAAAAGATCGTAATGGACATTGACTCTGGTGGCTCTGGGGCCTCGTCGCTGATAGGACCCATTGTTTCCTGGCTCATGCCACTCCTAGGCCCTCTAACTGCCCTACTAACACTGGCATTTTTGCTACCCTGTCTCTTTACAGGAGGGGCTTCTAGAACAAGCCAGAGTCTTCACCAACCAAACTGTTAACCAGATGTTCCTACATTCCCAGTATGGAGGCTACAGTCAACTTTCTACCCACCAGTCTGATGGATGCCCAAAGCTTCAGGAGGCCACCCCATGGAGTCATCTCTCCTTTTCAGCAGGAAGCAGCTTCAGAAGACAGACTTCTACCCCTTTTCCTGGCCAAGAACAAACAAAAAAGGGTGTAGTGTTAGCTGGGATGAAGTCATTCTGTGAGGGTTGACATTCCAGTGGCCAAGGTTTTACCTGGCTGTCTGCATCTCAAGGTCATAGGCCTGGCCTGGCCTAGACAACTGGCCTAGCCACTAATGATAACCCTGCCTCACACTCACAACTCAGTCCCTCATCTTCTTGAAGGCTTCCTCCCTATAAACACCCCTCCCTAGCTTAAAGGCAGCTGCTTCTCTCTGTCCTGAAGGAGTCAGTCTGTTAGTCTCCCTAGCATTAAACTTTTCCTCCCCTCTTGGGTGTGTGTGGTATGCTTTATCCCACCAAGACATCTAACAGACAGTAGATACTATTAGTTTCATGGTACTTAGGACATGTAGAAGACATTGTCAACTAACCTGTAATACTTGATGCTTTGAGAGTTTGCAAATAATATGTATAATCTCAAGAAATCTGTATTCAGATATGTTACTCCAAATTGCTTTCATCTCAGCCTTTGTGTTTACACTATTCCTATGATTCCCATCTACTCTTAATTCTCTCCTGCCTAGACTTTTCTGATTTGGGAATACGCTGCATCTCTTACCACAACTTTACATTTAGCTTTTGAGTCCTAATCTAACACAGGATATATCTCTCCCTCTTCTCTGGCTGTTTTTTCCCTTCAGCACTCCCAGTACTAAAAGCCTATTTGTTGCTCAATTGGATAGTGTCACCTAAGTAGAACAATTCAAGGAAAGCTTCAAATATAGCTGTAAGTAATGATGATGGTCTAAATATGCACAAACTGATGAGTTATATTCTAGGACTGACTAGATACAAAGGGAGAAAAGGAGTAGCAGAGGAAGGTAGAGAAAGAAGCAGAGAAAGAAAAGTGGCAGAGAAAGAAGAGAAAAGTTGCACAGAAAGAAGATGGGTGCTGAAGGTTTATCCCTGTAAGCCTATCTACTCAGAACACTGAGATCTGAGGATTATAGTTCAAAGCCAACCCCAACAGCAAAGTCCTTGAGATTCTTATCTCCAATTAACTACAAAAAGCCAGAAGTAGAGTTGTTGCTCAAGTGATAGAGTGCTAGCCTTGAGCAAAAATGTTTCAGGACATTAAAAGAGTGAGAAACAGAAAGACAGTTGAGAAGTTACATTTATCTCCATCCAAATACTTATACCATAAATCACAATATTCCAAATGCCAATCCAAAGACTGGTGACAATTTACAATTAATTTTTCAAATGTGTGTGGCATGAGAAAATAAGGTTTACTTATTCTGTGACTATCTTTTGTATTAAAATATTCTATGAAATTATGAAATGAATAAAACTACTTTTTTATTTTTTATTCCTGGCATAATTAAAAGTGGATAATTATTTATGGGCACATGTATGGGCAGTTTATGGATTATTCACTTTGAAAACTCCAAATACTTGGCAACTACCCTAAGAACTTAATTCTAAATCAATATTATTTCTACTATTAAGTTTGGTAAAAGAACGCATACCTCCCTGAATTCTTAGCACTGCTGTTGTCTTTATTTAAGTGGTTGAATAAGACAGGAAACACGTAAGCTAAGTATCTTGAAGTGGTCAAGAATAATAGTTGGAAAGCTTTATAAAAGCCATGAACATGATAGCTGTTCTAACATCTGTACGTTGAGGTATCAGCTTGTCCTTAGCTCCATGGAGGAATGGTTACACAAATATCTGTGTTTTTTTTTTTTCTCATCACTACTAATGTATCTGTTCAGATGGATATATATCCTCCTTTTGTGCTCACTGAACTTTTCCTAGATGGGAAGCAGTTTTTTTTTTCTAGTTTATTTCTAAGTAGGAACCTCTAGGGAGTTGAATTTGTTTTTCTACATGTGATTGACCAACCCTCATCATGTTAACTTGGTGTCTTTTCCCTCTTTTTTAATAGTCTTCTCCAGGAAGGAAATAGCTTTAGCACCTAGTGTCAAGTCAGTCCCACTGTTCAATAACATGGACAAACTTCCTCTTGACCTCAAATCTCATTGTTTGTATAAATATAAATAAAAATAATTTTATCCATCTCTTTAGCATACTTTTATGGTCCAATACTTCTTTTTATTTTATTGTTTTGTATAAATGATATACAGAGGGGTTACAGTTACATGGATCAGGTACAATCAGTACAATTCTCTTTGAACCATGTTTCTCCTTCTGTCACTCTCTTGGCATATGTTCCTGAGAAGTCAACTTTTGCAAAGGCAAGAATCAAAAGGAAAAACTAAGGAATAATGAGCAGCTATTTTAGTATATCTAATATTTTTCACCCAGTTAGAGAAATATTTACTCCCAGCAATAGCTGACCTTTCTGCAGAAGAATGACTTGAGACAGGTGACTTTCCTGTTAATCATGAATTATCATTCTGCTCCCTGCTTCCAGGCCTGCTCTCCTCACAAATGTTCTATCTATATAAGAAAACAGAAGATTCAGAAATAACCCAGGAATGTAGGATGTGCTGAATTCTCTTAGAATCATTCAGTGATAGCACCGATAAAGCATTTGGAGGTTACATTCTGTATCTCCAATGTTTGATACATTCTGTATCTCCAATGTTTGATAAAGATCTCTGTGTGAAGTTGGGTGGGGAAGGTTGGGACTGTTTCACATACACAAATGAGATTGGATTTATATATCAAAATGAGTTTATGTCCCCCTATATAAATGTAAGCCAAGACTGCTATTTACTAGCTGCAGCATTCATTAGCCTGATGATTAATATTACATCACCCACGTCTTGCTTTCTTAAAGGTGTATTTATTTACTTTGTCCACCTGCAACAACATTAATAACCCCTTTCCTTGCATTCATACTGAATTACCATTTTATTTATGTTTAGCTTCTCAATTATAAAGAAAGGATAATGATCTCCATGTTTCTTCAGCCTTGTGCTCACTTTTCAGTAGTAGGGTGCCTTGAACAATACACACTCAAACCTATTGAGTTAAAGTGATGCACATCCTTCTTGGTATAGACCTGACTATATTATAAGCTGCTACTGTATATGGCAACAGTAGGCAACACACAATGAATAATAAATGGAAGTTAGTGGCCAGTGAGTGTATGGATCGGTCATTTTAAGTTAGATGGAAATTGTAGAGCTTGGTCATTATAGGCCAATAGAGGAATGGGTTTTCCAACTTGCCAGGTCCCTGTCTGCCTTGTAACTGGTAACCAGATAGAACCTAATAGGAGATTTACATCACTTCTCAAGCTATATTGAAATGAAAATGATACTTCCTACAGAAGCACTGTTATTTAGCTCAAAGATAATACTATCCCAATTTCTTAATGACACTGATACCTAAGAAGAGATTTTTAGATTCTTCATTATAAACATATACATAGCTTCAGCTATAAATGTATGTAAGGAACAGAAAAGTGTAACTAGCCAAAGATGATCAGAATCTGTCTAGAACATGAACGTGCATTGTTTTAATATACAGAAATTCCATTTTAAATTTAAGACACTGTTTTACTCAGAGCTTTGAAATGGCATAATAAATCACTATCTACAAATGAGACAATTACATCCTAGAGAATTTGTCAGAGTCTTCACCACAAATCGGTAAAAATTGGTAATAAAGATGTTTACAAGGATGTGGCCAAAAGGGAACCCTAATGCACTGTTGGTGGGAATGTAAACTTGTTCATCCATTCTGGAAAGCTGTGTGGAAGTACCTCAAAAAAAAATAAACATAGAACTACCCTACAGTCCAGTCATTCCACTCCTGAACATTTACCCCAAAGACTAAAAACCAGAATATAATAAATTATTATATAATATAATAAACCATGTTTATTGCAGCATAGCCATGGTATGGAATCAGCACATAGGCCCTTCAGTGGAGGAATAGATCAAGAAGATGTAGTATATGTACACAATGGAATTTTACTCAACCATTATAAAGAATGATAATGTACCATTTGTAAAGAAATGGAAAGACTTGGAAAGTTTTCAGTTGTTAAGTGAAGTTAGTCAGGCCCAGAGAGACAAAAGATCCATTTAGATTATAAACTCGTAAGTAAATATATTGGGTGGTATGCAATTGTATATGAATGTATTAACTGAAATACGAAAATAGATTCAAAGGGTATCTCCAATACCGTATTTCCTTAGAAAGCCAAAATCGAATTTTAGCAGGTACTCCAAAGGGTGGGGATGGGATCAAAGGGAAAGGGGTAGATAAATGAAGAGGAGAAGAGGAGGAAAATGTAGACAAGAATCTAAGGTATATTATATAAAATTAAGCTGAGTAAGAGTAAGAGAAAGAAGATAGGAGAGGGATGGGCGAGAATTTTGAAAGGGGTGACATTGATTAAGATATATTGTATTCGAAAATTGTTCTGTTAAATGGCAACTACTTTGTACAACTGCTTAAAGATAATAATAATAAATTTCTAAAAGAGAAAAAAAGACTAACCCCAAATGGAAAACTACAATATTGCAAAGATTTTATTTTTTATTTATTTTTAATATGTTTTTTACAGTAAAAATACTGTAAAGGGGTTACAGTTACATGAGTAAAGTAATGAGTACATTTCCTATTGAGAATTGTTGCCTCTGCCTTTGTTTTTTCCCTACCATCCCTTCCTTCCACACCTCCCCAACTACAAGCCCCACTCCCTCTGTAAATCCCCCTCCCCCCCGAAGCTGTAAAGTTTGTTTTCAACATAGTGTCTTGTATATCTCATTGTTACAATGGGTCAACCTGTATCCCTATTTAAGCATTTTGTTTTTTTCCCTTCCCCTCCACAAATTAGAAAAGTACATATACAAGATGCAGGGCACCAGAATCGTGAAAATGGCAATATTGCCCAAGGCTATTTACAAATTCAAAGCTATACCTATCAATATTCCAACCTCATTCTTCAATGAAATAGAAGAAGCAATCCAAAAATTCATATGGAACAATAAAAGAACCCGAATAGCAAAAACAATGCTTAGCAGAAAGAACAGTGCTGGAGGAACATCAATACCAAATTTCAAACTCTATTACAAGCCATAGTAATCAAAACATATTGGTACTGGCACAAGAACAGACCTCAGAACCAATGGAATATCACTGAAGACTCAGAAATGAACCCACAGACATATAGCCACCTAATTTTTGATAAGGGAGCTAAAAAAATGGAGTGGAAGAAAGACAGCCTCTTCAGTAAATGGTGCTGGCAAAATTGGTTAATCACTTGTAGAAAAACTAAAGCTAGATACTTATCTATCACCCTGCACCAGAATCAACTCCAAATGGACCAAAGACCTTGAAGTCAAAGCAGACACCCTGAAAACATTACAGGAAAGAATAGGAGAAACTCTAGGGCTCGTTGGCACAGGCCGAAATAATATTTTTTTTTTATAAGCAAATCCAATTAGAAATCAAATGCTGAGTATATCTTATTATAATAGCTGTTTAAACAAATAGAAACTAACTGTAATAGAATTCTATCTTTTGGGGCCAAACAAAATTTCTTTTTTCCTTTGTAATATTTTAATAGTAAATCACTTTAATTTAAATATTCATCTTTCCCGATAAAGTTTTAAGTATTCCAGGAATATGTAACTTGGAGAACACTACATTTTTATTCCAAAGATGTTCATACAACCTATTAGTTCAATTAGATGGAAACCCAGGCTGGAAATCCTGGCAGGATATGAGACAAGATTTCTCAATGTTCTGATTAGCTCTTTTCCTATGATCATTTAAAAAAAGATTTTTAGAGAAGGCTGGGAAGAATACTACAAACTCCTGGGAGCAGAACTAACCATGTAGCAAAAGAAACTAGTGATCAAATGTGAGGAGTAGACACTTAAGGTTCTCTCTAAAGTTAGACTATACTCTTCAGCTTTTAGACTCATGAGTCTATAAGCATATTTTAGTTACATCTTATTGAGACAGTTCCTGATTCTTGTCATAATATCATTATTGATCATTTGAATCACTAAAATTTGGTAGTTGGTATGTCTCAGTTTTATCTTTGTGCCTAGAAATGATCACTCAGGTTAAGTGAATAAACAAGCACAGAATTTTACATTAAAATCATAATTAATCATAATTAATCATTTAATAATTATAAATTACCAAACCAAGCAGTCTTTATTTCTTTGATCATCATATTTTTCTTACCATCAAAAATTTATGTGGAAAAGCAATTTTATCTAGAAGTATGAATGATAACCCTAGAACATAAATAATACCCTAGAATGTAAAAAATACCTGACTTTAATGAGGTATTTTATAAATTTTATTTACAGAATTTGAGTTGTTATATGTTAATAAATATTGCAGCTAGACCCAAATTTGTGGTAACTAGAATATGCCTATAAATCTACAAGTAAACACACTGGATAGTAAAAGACAAAAAGGACACTGGGACATGATAAATTATACAGGACTCTAGATATTCACACAGTGAGACCCAAGGAGGCTATTCTTAGGAGAGGATCACAAAAGCCTAATAGCGATGTACATATGATTATGTAAAATAATATTTATCTAAATGAACTCCAAGAAATGAAAACAAGAGTCCTTTTTCTTTGTTGCTATTTTATTTTCTGTATGTTTTGCCTTGTTTGTAAGTTTATCTGTTTGGAGGATGGTAAGGGGGTGCACAGAAAGAGTAATACAAAGGCTGAACAAATGTAGCAATTATACTCACTAGACTCTATGTTGAAAATGAACTATAGAACTTGTGGATGGGGACAGGAGGACAAAACTAGGAGAAAGCAAGGGAAGGATTGGCATTGTTCAAAAAGAAGTGTAATCTTTATTTGATTTAAGTAACCTGTAATCCCTCTGGATATCACCTTTAAAATAACAATAATATATATTAAGTAATATTAATAATTGCATAAAGAAAAGAACTCTCAAAGCCAAACTGATACAAGAAATTCACGGTTAAAGAAGTGAAAGCATAATTACTGCAGGAATTCTCAGAACAATTATTAAATCAACATGCTATTTAAGTATCAAAAGGAAGATACATTGTGGACTCTACTTTTCTAGGTCTATGGACCTTCTACCAAGGATAAAACCATGTAGAGTTTTTCTTATCCTGTTGAATATAATTTGAAAGATACCCTGACTGCAGTTCCTCTAATTCAGTTCCAGTCTTTATACCAAGCACTAGGTCAAGTTTGGTCCATGCCTGGATTAGTGTTATAGCCTTCTGACTGCTCTTACTGTTGCTTCTCTTGCCCTTAAATATTTTATTTTCCACAGAACAGGCACTTTTTTTGGTACTGGATTGGAACCCAGGGCCTAGAACTTGCTAGGTATGTACTCTATCACTTGAGTTAAAAACATTTACTCTGGCCAGCCTGAGCTGGCATGAACTGTGATCTTCCAATCTACACTTCCAATGTACTAGGCCCAGAATTTTATTGGTTGCAATAGGTTCTCAAACTTTTTTGCTCAGGCTGGCCTAAAACGTGATCTGGGGCTTCAGAGCAGGAAGATTAAAAGGCAGGTGTAAGCCACTACATCCAGCCTATTATCATTTGTTTTTACAAAACTGAAATCAGATCATGTCACCTACATAAAGACAATCCCATGGTTTCCCATTGTAAAATACATTTTATAGTTAAACCATAACTATACTGGATATATTCTGTCTTCCTCTCCTACTAGTCTCCCCTTAGTCTGTTTCATCCAAGCAGAATCCATGCTGGTCCTCACACATGCATACATGTCTTTCAAAGTTTCAATGAGTGGTAAATTCCTTGCCTGTACTCCCCAGATATTCTCATCTCTCCTCAGATGGCACTGTCATACCTGCCCTATCAGAAATAGTACTAGTGTCACTCTTCTGTCATAGATCAAGACATACTGTATTCATAAACTGCTTTGTTAAATAACAACTCCTTTGTACAACTACTTAAAGATAATACTGATTTTAAAAACAAATCGTATCCAACATCATTCTTTTTTTTTTTTTTTTTGTCGGTCGTGGGGCTTGAACTCTGGGCCTGGATGCTGTCCCTCAGCTCTTCAGCTCAAGGCAAGCGCTCTACCACTTGAGCTACAGCACCACTTCCTGTTTTCTGGTGGTTTATTGGAGATAGGAGTATCACGGTCTCTCCTGCCCGGGCTGGCTTTGAACCGCTATCCTCAGATCTCAGCCTCCTGAGTAGCTAGGATTACAGGCGTGAGCCACCGGCACCCGACTTCCAACATCATTCTTGTCTTCTGACCTAGGTGTATATTATTTCAAAGCAAGTTTTCTACCTGACATTATACATTTATTTTCTGTTACCTTCACCAAAGTATAAACTCCATCATGGAAGGGGATTGTTCCAATTGTTCTTTCCCTTTTTTTAATTGGAAAAGCAAGGAGTTTAATGGAGAGGAAGAGATAGAATATACTGTTAAGGGGAATGCCAGGATAGAGTTAGTTAATTTAGGAGCAAGGTTAAAGAGAGAGAAATATTTTTTCTCATGCAGGAAATGGAAGTGAAAGGTAGTTAATATTTCTTTCATATATATTGTTGTAAAGATACTGTACAGCAGGGTTACAGTTACATGAATAAGGTAATGAGTACATTTCCTATCGAGCATTGTTACCCCCTCCTTTGTTTTTCTTCTACCACACCTTCCCTCCCTACCTCCCCAATTCCTCCCCAATCCCCCTGCATTCCTGAAGTTGTAAAGTTCATTTTCAACACAATGTCTTGTTCATCTCATTGTTACAATGGGTCAATCTGTATCCTTATTTAAGCATTTTGTTTTTTCCCTTCCCTCCCCAAATTAAAAAAAAACTGTGTATTCAAGATGCAGGGCACTGACAACAAATACAGTGAAAACGGTGGTTATACCGAGGGGGAAGGAACATACCAAAGAAACAAAAAAAAATCACATAGTACATAATAAATACATTAAAAACAATAGCCAGAAAGAAAAAAAATTCACTTGTGTCCCTATCTTGGGGTTCATTTCGCTTCACATCATCTTATATGGTCATATGTACATAGCTTTTTATCTTTTCTGCTTGTCCTACACATATACTAGTTATTTCAAATATGGGAAACCATGGGACCTATATTTCTTTGAGGCTGGCTAATTTATTTAATATAATTTTTCCCAAATCGTTCCATTTTCCAACAAATGGGGCAATATCATTCTTAATGATGGATGCAAAAAATTCCATTGTGTGTGTGTGTATGTGTGTATATATACACCATATTTTCTTGATCCATTCATCTACTGAAGGGCATCTGGGTTGGTTCCATATCTTAGCTATGGTAAATAATGCTGCAATAAATATAGCTGTGCTGGTAGCTTTAGTGTGGTCTTGTTTGTAATCATTTGGGTAAATGCCCAAAAATAAGACTGCTGAGTCATAGGGAAGCTCTATGTGGAGTCTTTTGAGGAACCTCCATCCTGCTTTCCAAAGTGGTTGAAGAAGTTTACACTCCCACCAACAATGTAGTAGGGTTCCCTCTGGCCACAAACCCTCCAGCATTTGTTGTTATTAGAGTTCTTGATTATAACCATTCATTCTAACTAGGGTGAGGTGGAATCTCAATATTGTTTTGATTTGCATTTCTTTTATGGCTAGAGAAGTTCAGCATTTCTTCATGTGTCTATTGGCCACTCTTATTTTCTCTTCAGAGAAGTCTCTTTTTAAGTCTTTAGCCCACTTATTTATTTGACAGTTGTTTCTATGATGATTTGTTGTTGGGGGATTTATTTTTTTGAGTTCAAAGTGTATTTTAGATAGGAGAGCCTTGTCTGTTGTATGGATAGTGAAGATCTTCTCCCAGTCTGTGGGTTTTCTCTTGATCTTCCTATGTCCTTTGTCATGCAGAAGCTCTGCAGTTTCATGCAATCCCATTTGTCCTAACTTTCTTTGATTTGCTGTGTCTCTGGGTCTCTATTAAAAAAGTTTCAGCCTGTGCCAAGGAGCCCTAGAGTTTCTCCTGTTCCTTCCTGTAATGTTTTCATGGTGTCTGCTTTGACTCGAGGTCTTTGATCCATTTGGAGTTGATTCTGGTGCAGGATGATAGATAAGGATCTAGCTTTAGTTTTCTACAGGTGTTTAACCAATTTTGCCAGTACCATTTACTGAAGAGGCTTTCTTCCATTCTATTTTTTTTAGCTCCCTTATCAAAGATATAGGTCTGTGGGTTCATTTCTGGATCTTCAGTTCTATTCCATTGGTCCTCAGGTCTGTTCTTATGCCAGTACCAAGCTATTTTGATTACTATGGCTTTGTAGTAGAGTTTGAAATTTGGTATTGATATTCCTCCAGCACTGTTCTTTCTGCTAAGGATCGTTTTTGCTATTTGAGGTCTTTTATTGTTCCATAATATTTAATAGTTCAAGGCTGCATTATGACAGTGTCTGTCCATAAAGTACATAGGGAATTAATGATTATTCAGGTAATGAAATGTAGAAGTATCTTCCCTTTAGAACATCAGAGAAATAACAAATACTTTATCTATGTTTTCCTCCCTTCCTCCCTTCCTCTCTTCCATCTTTCTTTCCTTGCCTCTCCTATTCCCTTTCCTCTGTCTCTTTTTAATTATTTTTGAGATAGGATCATTCTATGGGGTCCAGACTGAACTTGAGTATTTCCTGTCTTAGCCTTCTGAGTGCTGGGATTATAGATATACCCCACTACTCCTATCTCTATTTTCTAGATATCATATTGACCATCCTTGAATCTATTTATAAGACTGAACAGATTATTTCTTCAAACTTCCTTCTTATTGATTACAACCATTTTCTAATCATGTTTCCTGTGATTAAACACATTCTCCTTGCAAAGCACATTTACTTACACAGGTTAATTTTAGAATAGGTTATCTCTCCAGAATCATAATCTAACTCATTTGACTTATTTTTAACTGATATCAGGCTGCTTTGCTGATATCTCCATGTTTAGACTACAGCTATTTACTGAGTAGATTTTTAACATGCGTTCACTCTAAATTGACAGCAAGCATTTACCTTATCTCATGTGTAGCTCTATAGTTAGAAAGAAGTACTTTTCAGGGTAGAATTGGTCAATCCCTTCCTTGTCTGTGTTATTTAACTGCCTTTAATTGTAGGCTTTTCATTCATAAATTATCAGTAACTAAAAATGTAGTTTTGTTAAGGATACTACATGAAACAGAGTCATCAAAGTGCTTGAGGAAATTGTGCGTGTGTTAAACATGTAAATGTTCAGGTCTTACTATTACCTTATGGAGCCTGAATATAATGCATTAATATTTAATCCGATATTCTTGATGAGTGATGTCTACCCTACTTCAATGTGATTTAGCCTATGAAGAAAAGCATTGATTCCAACACAAGGGAAATCAACACATGCCCATATCAACAATCTACAGAATCCATAATCAAAAAATGTCTCTTAAAGCCAAGCTCCTGAATTGGGCTGTACTCTTAGAAACAGTGAGAATATATTTAGTTTCTCATTCTAGTTGTAATTAAAAAAAAAAAAACAAAACTAGTGAGCTTTGAAAAATCACATTTGGAATGATAGTATTTCCTATGAGGATGTACTTCTTATAACAATGGCAATATTGGAATATAATAGCTAAGAGTGAACATTGTGATGTGTGTTCAGATCTGAGTCTCACAGCTTTACAGCCATGAAATCTTTGGGCAATTGCTTAACTACTGTTTTTTTTTTCTAGTATTTTCATCTATGTAATGTAGCTGTATTATCAGATGGTTATGAAGCTTAAATGGGTTACTCCTAACAAAACACTGTAAATATAGCATACTAAATTCTAAACAATATTGCTATTTGACTTGCAAAGTAGTTATTCTCCATATCTAAAATAAATACTGTATCATATGACATTTCTATTCTTGATTTTGAGGAATCTCTGTGTTTTTATCATGATTATTTGAATTTATATTCCTATTTACAGTATCTAAGAGTTTCCCTTTCTCCATATCCTGAACAGCCTTTGTTATTATTATTATTATTATTATTATTGCCATTTTAATGTGGGTAAGATGATATCTCAATATGGCTTTGGTGTGCTTTCCTTTGAAGATTAGTGATACTCAGTATTTTTTTCATATACTGGTTGGGTATTTGTTGATCTTTTGGAAAATACTAATTCCCATCATTAGCTTATCTTGTTTTTTGTCAGTCATGGGCTTTGAACTCAGGGCCTCAACCCTGTTCCTGAGCTCTTTTGCTCAAGGTCAGTACTCTACCATTTTGAGCCATAGCTCCACTACCAGTTTTTAAGTGGTTAAATGGAGATAAGAGTCCCATGGGGACTTTTCTGTCCTGGGCTGGCTTGAAACAGGATCCTCACATCTCTGACTCCTAATTAGGTATGATTCCAAGTGTGAGCTACCAGCACCTCAGCTCATTGGCTTATCTTTTAAAAGTCTACTTGTCTTTTTCTTTTCTGTTTTGGTTGTTTTGATTTTTTTTGGCTGATAGTGTCAAGGGGCATCCACAGGAACATGAGGCAAGGGATACTAGGAACAGAGCACTCTGCTTTTCAAAGACCAGATCAGAGTTTAACATTTAGTTAAATTCAATAGAGTTACTTTTAGAGGGCAATCTTGGGGAATCACAATGGAAATTGAGTTAACTTCATAGACAATTTCCTTAACAGATGGGAATAACTCTCTTTTTTTTTTTTTTTTTTACAAAACAAAACAAACATCCAGCATTCTGTAAATGCTCAGGTGATTTCTTTACTATTTCTTGAAATCCCAAATTTTGTTCTGTTTGTATTTCTCATTTTCTTTCCCAGTTTTACATGTTTAACCACGAGACTTCTTTTGCTCACAAAGAGATGGAACAAAATGTAGCAAAATGTTGTAATGTAGGGAAATGCACATTTCTTCCAACAAAGAAAATAGGTCACTTAAAATGTGACAGTCTTCAATAGAGTGAGGCACTTTGGGCTTCAGCTGTAATGTGTGTGCTCACAGCTCATCCATACTCATTCGTGCTTATTTACATCTCACTACTGCTGCCTTAAACATAGTATTATTCTATTTTATACAGGGAACAACAGGCATTGGGGGCCCTGTCTTTTGTCATAATTTTGGAGATATCAATGTAAGTATCTTTGCTTCCAGCAGTATAAAAAAGCATAAAAAAGACTGAAATGATTGTGAAGGATGGAGAATAAAATGTGAATTTGCATAAAACTATTCAATAAATACAAATTGGAATAGCCTTCTGGGTTGAATCTCTATGCAGTGAAATGTAATAGTTTTAGGCTCTGCTGACATAAAAGTAGTACAACAGCTCAACAATAGATGTTATTATAATACTTCTATGTACATATAATTGGTTTGATTATGCTTGTTGAATTAACTAGTTACTTTCGTATTGGATAGAAAAAAGTTTCCTAACACAGAAATGTAGACATAATTTTCTATTACTGGTACTTGATATTAAGTAGTGAAAGAAAAGAAACATGAAACTTATACAACCATGAACAGCAGAACCTAATAGAGCACAAGGACACTGCTACTAGAACCAAGCATATATTATTTATACTGTCTAGAAGAGCCAACCTACTGAAATCCATGTGTGGCATTTACCAGTTGTTTGAGTACACGATTAGCAGAACAAACAGGCTGTCTACTGTTGAAAGCACAATCCATTATTATCCAGGGCTACATTACAATGACAGAATCCAAAAACATCAGAACAACATCTTTAGGGGGAAAAACCCCCACACAAACAGGCATTACTACATAATGTGTTCAACAGGTGAGCAGAACACAATACACTCTAATCATACACATTTATTCTTACTTCTTATAGTCCTTTGAAATAGAAGTAAGAGATAAACTACTCCTGGTGTTTATAAATGGCACTCCAATATTTGCAAATTTCATGCTGCTAAATGCATGCTAAGCTTCTTTAAGGCCAAGGTGTTTGCAAATTTACTTTCTATGACATTTTTGTGTACAAGACAGGATTCATTGGAACTATAATTTGGAAATTTTTCAAAACGGGCCACAGTGTCCCCTGACTCAGATAATTTCTTTTTTTATTTGACTATGAATTTTTTTTTTGTTGTGAGAATACCCTACAGAGGAGTTACAATTACATGGGCAAGATAGCGAGTACATTTCTTTTTTTTTTCTTTTTTTTTTCTTTTTAATTTAATTTAATTTTATTTGTGAACATACTGTACAGAGGAGTTACAATTACATGGGCAGGATAATGCGTACATTTCTTACCAAGCATTGCAGCCTCCTCCTTTGTTTACCCTTCACATCCCTTCCCAGCCTCCCCCCTCCCCCACATCCCAATCCTATTCCTTCCCCCCCCCTTCCGCCCCCCCCCCCCCCCACCGCACCGACGTTGTAAAGCTCGTTTTGGACATGACAACTTGTGTTTCTCATTGTTGCAACAGGTCCACCTGTATCCTTATAGAACTGGTTTTTCCCCAGCTCCTCCACTAGTTATACTGACATCAAATATAGTGAAAGCAGGGGTTATACTGTGGGGGAGGGACATACAAAGCAACAAAGAGATAATCTTATAAATACGTTAGAAACACATGCATGAAAGAAAAAAATGGTTTCCCTTATTTGTAATATCTAGTATATGTATGAGTCAAGCAAGAAAGGTCAGATAATGTGATGTCAGGAAAATGAAACCTTAGATGCGAGTACATTTCTTATCAAGCATTGTTGCCTCCTCTTTGTTTCCCCTTCCCATCCCTTCCCATACTCCTCCCACCTCCCTCTACCCTATCCTCCCTCCCCCCAACCAAAGTTGTAAAGTTCGTTTTTCGACATAACGACGTGTACATCTCCTTGTTGCAATGGGTTCACCTGTATCCCTAGTTCAACAATTTGTTTTTGCCCTTTCCCTCCACAGATTATACCAACATCAAATACAATGAAAGCAGAGGTTATTTTGAAAAAAAAAAAAAAGCAAATTCCATTCTGTGAATAATTCATCCATGTTGCCTTTTCTTCTCGTGTAAATGAAAATAAATTAGAATAAAGCACATTATCTCCCCATCCACCACAATCCTATCAATCTTACCACCCGATACAATTACTTTCCACACCACCCTGCATGAACCAGAGGGACAGCTATTAAAACACTGCAAATATTGGAAGCCAAAGCGGCCCCAGCCCACAGCTGAACTTAATAAAACCGTTAATGTCAGAGCCTGCCGGCTAGCTTCCCAGGAACCACTTGCTCAAAAGCCTTCCATCCTAGCCATGCGTGTGGCATTTCATCTCTCTCCCCATGCAAAACCGTGCCATCTGCCATGACGCACAGTTATACCACGTGCCAGGTGACATTTTCCTTTAAATTCCTTTCTTTATTTACCAGGAAGTATATTCAACAGGCAAAGAACAAGAAGAGATTTGAGCTCTACCTAAGCCTGTTTGCTCCAGTTTCTTGATATTTATTATATTCTGGCTCTTCCTTTAAATGGTTGATGAGTAATTTATGGGCAGGCATCCTTTAGAAATAAGTTTGGAGTAATGTAGTAAAAAAAAAAAAAAGCTTGGAGCATTGGCACGCTAATAAACCAGGGGGTAACTGTGGAGTCGAATTTAAAAAGAAAACAGGAAGAGGAAAGACTCATTAAATCAATAATCCTCAGGTTTGATGGAGCTGTCTGAAGTCAATAACATCATAAACTTTTATACTGACTTCAGCAAAGGAACGTGTTATTAGCTGTGGCAAGTGATAGCAAAGGAATTTAGATCTTTTCCATTTGATAAAATAGAGAAAGAGATGGGCAGCTTTTGGAGATTCTTCATGCTTATATCCATATGGGATAAGGATTGAATTAAGCACACATCGATTGCAATGCACTCAATGTGATACAGAAACTACGGCAGGTAAAGGAAAAATTGGGAGAGTCTATATTTTTAAAATTTGTCTCCATGCTCAATGCAAATTATAAATATATTTGTCTCTTCCAGGACATCTGTTAAACTCTTAAACTATAGATTTACAATGTTTATAACACAGACAAGTAAGCAACAAAATTCCTACTTATGGCCACAGCAGTTCCTTTTGAAGACATCCCTTGTAGGGAGGACATATTCAGCCAGGGGCCAGGAAATCTGCTAGAAGCAGTATAAGCCATCCTGTGAACCATTGCCTATTACTTCATGCATGAGATTAAACTGCCTTATTGATTATTATTTAGTCTGATTGTGAGTGGTGGTAGTGGTGCATCTGGATGATGTTGACAGAAGTATTTCCCTGAAGATGGCACTCAAGATTGAATAAAATAAAATTTTATTTTCTCCATTTATAATTACTTGGCCAATTATTAGAACATACACAAATTGTTTCACAGTTTACTACCCCTGGAATTGACTAATAAATAATAGATTTATATTTAATAGATGCTTAATTACCTTCCTCTCTGTGCCGTGGACTTTTATTAACTATTCATTCTCCCTTTCGCTTTATACATTTAAATATCTATGCACTTCACTTAAAAGCTGTCAGTGAACTCCCCTGAATAAACTCCAGTCCATGTTGACAAAGAAATTGATTCCTCCAAAACATTAACTTGATTGGTCCAATTGTTACTAAAGCCTACACTTGTGGACCTCCTGCTCTGAGTTTCTCTCTCTCTCTCTCTCTCTCTCTCTCTCTCTCTCTCTCTCTCTCTCTCTCTCTCTCTCTCTCTCTCTCTTCTCTCTCTCTCTCTCTCTCTCTCTCTCTCTCTCTCTCACACACACACACACACACACACATACACACACACATATATGTACTGGGGGATTGAATTCAGGGGCCACAGTGTCCTCCACATCTCTGACAATATGTTAGAATTCTTGTTCTGATCTCTCCCCTGTCCCTCTCTCACCTTACATCAGACTAACCCTCCTGCTTTTTAACTGTTCATGGTAGCCTTGCCTTGTTTTCTTGTGTTTGTGACAATTCCTCCCATCTTTGAACATGATATTCCTGTTGAGAATATTAGTCCTTTTTTTCACTCCAACCAGATGCTCTTGCAGCTCTGTTTGAGTCTTATGTCATTTCAAATTTATACTAATTTTTCAGTGATTGGAAGAATGTGTTTTTTGGACTAGTTTGTTAGTTTCCTAACAACATGAGAAGCATACATTTCTCCAACCTTTGTGTTTTCACCAGCTAGAGCTCTCCTTGGTGCATACTAAGCACATAACAAAAATCCAGTGGATGAAGAAATAACCATCCTGCTGTTATTTTTCTGGGCTTGCCTTCCTTACAGACCAGTAAGTATAAAAATGGATAGAAGACAGGCCTGAGCTCAGGAGCCTCAAAATTATAACTCATTTATTCACAGAATATATTTGTTCCTTTTCCACAAAGAGGTGAACAAGACAATTTATTATGATGTGGTTCTTGTAGAAAAACTGAAAAACTAAACAAAATTCTGGATGTATGAAGAGAATTATAAAAGAGAATTATAAAAAGGATGGGAATAGCTAAGATTTTCCCTTGGGTGAGCAGAGAAGACACCTCTGAGAAGAAAGAATGGAAGCTCCTTTTAGAGCAAGAAAAGAAGTGGGTGGGTTCAAGTGGAAAAATGGAAAAGGCAAAACAGTTTGCAAAGTTCCTAATGGAAGAAGTGACCTGCCATGTTCCAATAATATAAAGAAGTCTAAAGAAGCAAGCAAATGACAGCAAGGTATGAGATCAAAGATAACAGGGCGTTCAGATTCGCGTAGGCACATGGATCTTATTTTTGATGTGATAATGGTCCTTGAAGATTTATAAAGGCTATATACCACATTCTAGTCCCTGAGCAAGTTTCCCATTTCTTCTGTGTGAATAATGGATTGGAAGGGAAATGTAGAAGGAAACAGATAACCAGAAAGCTCGGGGACTTGTAGAAATAGCATGGCAATGTCAAAGGTGTCATTAGATATGAACTGGTGTGGAGAGACTTGAAATATATTTGGAAGGGGAATAAATAAGGTCTTGCTCATAGTCTGTTGGTAATCATGGAGTCAAGGATGACTGTAGGTATCCTGCTCAGAAACCTCAGCTGTATCAATGCTGCTTACTAAAATGAAGGACAAAATGAAGGAGAGGACCAAACAAGTGACCATTAGGGTTCAGCCTCTTTTGATCATGGTATTTTCCCTTTATTTTTCATAGCCATCTTGACAAACTGTCCATTGTTACCATGTATCCACAGTTACAGACCTTTATTTATCCTGTGTGTGTTACTGAAACACCAGATATAACCAATAGAACCCAAGCCGATTCTGCTAAATACTTTCAACTCATAAGATCACTGTCTTCCCAGGTGTGGAAATATCCACAGGAAAGAACCCCATGATAACTGTTCTGCTAGGGTGAAGAGTCGCTAGAAATGCTATCAGAGTAAAAGACAGTTGGTGTCCTCCACTAATTAAAAGTGTAAAGCCATTTAACAATGAAGCAGAGAGGTAAGCTCCAGCTGCTGAAAGTTTATCGCAGGAGAAGAGTCCACAGTGTTCTGGAGGACAAGCCGAGGCTGTGATAGCATCCAGTCAATATCATTCAATTAAAGAAAAGCGGCTCCAATGGGGAAACTACATGTGTGAAGATCACTCAGGCAAAGTTTTAAAGGACAAAGTCAGGGATAAAACTAGAAACTTACATATTCAATGCCCCACCCAAACTTGTGAATCCAAGGCCCAGATTTCTCACGTGTCTTCTTCACTCAATGCTGCTGCTCTATGACTTGAGCCACAGTTCTACTTCTGTTTAATTAGAGATAAACATCTAACAAACTCTTTTTACCTGGGCTGACTTTGAATTGTGATCCTCCTGAGTAGCCAGGATGACAGGTATGAGCCACCAATGACTAAGAAGAAAAAATATTTAAGGAGACGTAAGAGGTAATAATTTTCTATTTGTGGATAGGAAAAAATTAAAGCATATTTGGGGAATGTGTTTAGAAATTGATGAAACTAGAAATGATTGTTAAATTAAATGAAGTAAGCCAGGTTGTCTCATATGTGGCTGCTGGACCTAAAAAAATAAACATTTATGTAAAATACAGGATCATGTATACATGTGAACATGTTTGTAATCATAGAGCTGTTTGAGGAAATTGTAAGAAGGGATATGAGAAAGTTAAAGGATGACTGATACTGAAATATATTGCAGATGTAGAATATATAAAGATATCTAAATGAATCTCATAGCCATTGAATAACAGAAAGATGGTGATGGGGAAAGAAAGAATAATCAAGGGGGTCAGTATGATCCTGAGTGTAGGTACTAGTGGGAAGGGGAAGAACAAATGGAGAAAAAAGAAAATGCAGCCAAATGTGGTCAAAACGCTGCATTATATTTTATATACATATGTGAAAATAGAACAATGATATTTCTGATTTGGGAATGGGGCAAAAGATAATCATAGAGGAGAGAGAGTCTGATCAAGATGCATGTCAAATATATGGACATATAACAATGAAAATCCTTTTTACAACTAATTGATGGTAATAGAAAAAAAACATGGGAGAGGAAGGGATTGAACAGAGAATATGCTGACAGTACTGCCCAGCTTATCTCAATCATGTAATAGTTTGGCTACAACATCCTTCTCCCAGTCACCCAGAAAACTGTAAACAAACAACTTAGTAACTGAAAAGAAATTACAATCATTTCCACAGAATGGGTATCTGAACTTTTAGGATAAAAAAAGAGCTTTCTGTGGGAATTAAGATAATTACTGAAGGAAGATTGACAGAAATTTTTCACTAGCATGAGTGAGATGTTCACCTGTGTTAATGAGAACTGGGACATGGAAGAGAGGAAAGCAAAGCTTGACTGTATTCAAGAGTGAAAAGTGGCTGTCATTTCAGGTGGAATGCTATTAAGTCTTGGATTCTACAAGGAGTGAATATATATGTGTGTAGATAGATAGATAGATAGATAGATAGATAGATAGATAGATAGATAGAGATAGATGATAGATAGATATAAAATAGATTTTGCTTGAATAAAAAGAGAGAAGAAAAATATTTAAAAATCTAGGATTGAACTCCACTCTGTATCCTGGGAAATGGGAAATGAACAGATGGTCATAAAAATGCAGAGATTTACAAATATGTGGAGAAATGAATTTTATGAATATAAAAGTGGATCGGCTTGGCTTGTTTGAGGTATGCAAAAACAGAGTAATACAAGTAGAGCAGTTGGCAGAGGGAAGAATAGTAGATAACCCGTTGGTTAATAGGCAATAGCTAGTTCTAGATGCTGACATAGTTTCTGATTCTTCTCCTTAGATCTGGGGAGCGTATTGTACTTTGGTGAGAAGGGGAATAGGCAGTGATCTTTGCCAAGGAGAAGAAACACGATATTAACCCTGGGCTCTATTCATACTTTACCTGATGGAGGCATGAGAAGAATAGAACAGCACTTTTCAGGACTCTCCTTATCCATCACTCAGTCCTCTGAGCAAGTCTTGGGAAGTGAAGCAATGGCTTCTTGAATTTCTTTTCTTTGGCCTCAAAATAATCTTATATGGAAACATAGGCATTAAAAAAACCATAGGTAGCTTACATACACATATATCATGTCTCTGGCTTGATCTATATGTTCAATGTAATCAATCCTAATCAAAATAAAATCGTTGTTGATATTTATCTTGACAATCCAATTTTAAAATCTGTATGGAGGAACATATAAATCCTTCTGGCTACTCTCCAGAATATAAAGAGAACATCAAAAACAAACAAGCAAACAAACAAAAAACAAGGTTCTCCAATAGAAAAAAATAGGCAAGAGATGAAAGTAGGTATTTTTCAAGTGGACATTCAAATTAGCATTTCCTATTTGAACTCTTTAACATCATTCAAAAATCACAGAAGTGTTCATTAGGAACAAAATGATACAACATTGTACACACTCAACCCCAATATTGCTGAGGATATGGAAAAGTAAACCTCTTATGCACTGCTAGAAGGAAAGAAATTGATATAATTCAATAAAACTATTTAGCATTATCTACCCAATTGGGACATATACACATATTTGTGATCAGAATGTCCATAAATCTGAGTTTGTGCCAGACAGACTAGATTTATATCTGCTACTCTGGCATAATGACTAATAATTCTCCCTTTCCTGTTCACATTGTACTGGCTAAGTTGACAAATTTTATTCTACCTATAACTTAATTATTTCATCATCAAATATATACATAACAGAAATGTACATGAACACAATACAAAATACATTGACAAGAATGTTGACATACTTTTTGTGTACTTGGCCTGGGGCTTGAACTCAGGATCTGGGCATTATCTGTGATCTTTTGGCTAGATTGCTACCACTTGACCACAGCTCCCAGGCATACTATTTTTAATAGACAATAGAATGGGCTAAAGGTATAACTCTGTGATAGAAGACATGCTTTGCATGTGTGAGGCCCTGGGTTCAGTCTTCGGCACTACTAAGAATACAACAAATAAATAACCTTTGGCAGGTGTGATATAAATTGAGATACATTGTATGTAGGAACTAATTTGTTAAATGGTTAATCCCATTGTACAATTACTTAAAATAATTAAAATATAATTTAAAACATCATGGTAATCAATTCAATAGAAATGAAATGAACTATTTACATATATGACTAAAAAGTGATAATGTTATGGTGATTCCATTATTTGTATATTTATGTTTTATTTATTCTTCTCTTTTCATCATTAGTTCAATTGAGAAATTAAATTTTCTATCTTGTCTGAATGTAAGTTTTTTTCACCTTGTCTTAGTTCTTCAAATATGAAAAAGAAAGAAGCAATACTGAAACTTCTGTCCAATTGCAACACCATAGGCTCTTGTTAAATAATTTTCATACTTAGTGAATAAACTCTACAATGGAAAAAGTTTCATGTACTATACCTAAAAGCAACAACAAAATATTGTAATCAAATAATAAAATAATGATGCCCCCAAATAAGAATTAGAGTGAGAGAAGAAAATGAATATCCTTTATTGGTTTTCCTATAGAGAAAAACATTCTGTAGTTCTGCAGCATTTCAACAGAGGGTTAAATTATATATACAACTAGGAAATTTATTTGACTTGTGGAAGCAAAAGGAGAGGTTTCCGGACTCTACTAACTATAGATGTGCTATTGAAAATAATAAGAGGAAGAGCAAGAGGGACAGAAATAAAAGGTCAAATGTTGTATTGAGATCTTTCTGTTTGTGCTTAACACTGTCATGCAGTAAGAAATCCGAACTAAATGTTTTTCATCATTTCAGAGTAAAACTGTTTACATGAATTGCACATGGCCCAAAGCCTTCTATTTTCTCATACTTTTGGATAAAATCATCAGTCCTAAATAATTAACCATAGACTTCAGCTGATGGCATATGGATGGCGGGATGTTCTGGGAAATTATTCCACTTCAGAAAAGCAAATATATCCTCAATTTTATACAGTGTTACAATAAGTACAGAAGCTTTCTCTAAAGACATTTCTCACTTTAAAATATCACTAAAGATACCACTGGAGCCTGCACATGAAATGGCTAGAAGACTAGAGGAGTAGCCTTGCTCTGAAGGTAGATGCTGGTAGCAATGCCCTCACTTTGACTCACATAGACTGATTAATATGACTGTAAAACCAATGGGATGAAATGAGTGGGAGGAAGCCTGGATGGGTCAACTTACCTGCCCAATTAGAAAAGCCAACTGCTGGAGGAAATATTCTTCAGTTTAGGTGTTGTAGGTTAACATCAAACAGTCTGTTCACAGCTAAAGAGATTGCTAAGCTAATTAGGAAGTGGCTATTATTAAGAAAAGTCAGTAAAAATAACAAATAACATATTTATGTACCAATAATTTAAAATACTAAGATTATAAAACATAAATATAGAATATAAATACCTATAAAGCATATACAAAAATGAGTGATATAACTTCAAAGATAAGCAAGTATTTACTAGCTATCAGTAATAAGTACAAAGATATGAAAAAATGTAAAGATCATTTGGAAACACAACAGGTAGGTCTTCAAGTAAAAAGTAATAAGAAATAGCTTGGCCCCAGTGGTTCAAGACTATCAGCAGATTGATATCTGAGGATCGAGGTTCAAAGCCATCTTGGGAAGACAAATTTTAGAGATTTTTATCTCCTATAAACTAGCAGAAAGCCAAAACTGGGGGCATAGCTCAAGTGATAGACCCGAGTGAAAAAGCCAAGCAATAATGCAAGCAAGAATGTGAAGTCTAAAATTCAAGATTCAGTATTAAGACAATACAAACAAATAAGAACAAGTTCAAAAAAGCAGATTTATCACCAAGCCCTGATGGCTCACATCTGTATTGCTGGGTACTAAGAAGGCTGGTATCTAAGCTATTAAGTGAAGCCATCTCAAATCAACCAGAAAAATTTAAGGGTGGAGGTGTGGTTTGGCTTACATGAGAGAATACCAGCTATGAGCTAACAAGCTAAGAACAAGCATGAGCAGGAGGTCCTGAGTTCAAGCATCAGTACCAAAATAAAAAGCAGCACAATTTCAAATTTAAGATTCATAACTGAAATATGCACAATAGACTGACAATATATATTTATATACTTATGAGTTGAGTCTCAGATAAAAGAGGGACATGGGCCTATTATTCATGGATATAATGGATGAAAATTTTCAGACTAATAAAATAGTATGTAACACCTACAATTCATACAACCAGGAACCAGAGTATACACTGAGAAGGATAATGAAAATAAATTTCCATATAGACATATTAAAATGAAATTTTAGAACATCACTGATCAAAACAAAGCTTTATATGAAACCAGATGGAAAAAAAGAGATTTTTTTCCAAAATTAGGATAAATAGCAGAAACAAAAACAATCATAACAGAATCTATGAACTATGAATGAAACAAACTATCTTTCAAACAAAAGCAAAGTGTAGAAAAGTAAGAGATTTCCCAGTGTCCCACATCCAACTCCCTCCCTACCCTCAAAACAAATTAGTAGACCGGGAACATTGTTACTAAAACAAGAGACATCCTCATGCCTTTGGACTTATCTCAGAAAACACCCGAACAGCAGGTAAATGGCTTTCAGCTCATTTTCAACTATAAATCTTACATACTATATCTAATTGTTCAGACCCCAAACCATATCACAAAACCTATCTACAAAGGAACCAGGGAAAGGAAGTTTTATCTTTCCATCATTCACAATGAAAACAAAATGAATGCTGATCAATTGAGAAATATGATGTAAAATTCAATCCATCCTATCTACCAAAATTCACCATGGCTCTGAAATGAGGGAAGGAAGAAAGGACTGAAAGTAAGCAATGTAGCCAAGATTCAGGAAAGGAGAAAAAACACATGGTGTAGGAAGTTTAGATAGAGGGTAGGATCCAGGTCACAAATAATTTTAAAGGGTCTTTGAGGGATTTTGTTCTTTCCCCAAGATCAAATGAGGTCAATTCATTCATTTGGATTTTCCCATAGGTGTGGTGCTGTGGAACATCATTCTAAGTTTGTAATGCAAACTTAGAGGCAACCACACCCATGATGGACAAGTTTAGTGTTGTGCTTGGGACTCCTCATTGAAGCAGCTAATCAGGTGTACACTTTCCCTCCAAGGAGTCCAGAAATACATATTAAATTCCATCCTGCTTTAGAATATTCAAAAAGATTTCAGTTTCCTATCACTAAAAGCCACAGATCAGCCATAAAGTTTCATACTCCTACACATACATACAGCAGATGTACTTGACACAAACAGACTATCAACTGATCTGAAATCAATTATCATTTTACTGGTTTATAAGGAATTGAGTTCCAGAAGTCATTATACAGTAGGATCTCAATGATCCAAAATATATATCAAGATGGTTACTAAAATTGTTTCTTGTTGTACCATCACCTAGAAATAAGTACTATAGAAGAAAATTTAGCAAGTCAAGAAATTCCTGTTCCAAAAGAACAGAGAGCAAAAGATGTGTGCACTTATCTACATTTAAAAGCTGTGAATTAAAATTCTAAAATTCTTATTTCAGACTGTACTCAGATAATCAGGAACTCATGAGAGACATTCATTTCACTACTAGCTAAAGGCTAACATAGCCAAAAAGCACATTCAAAGTAATGATTGCTTAATAGGAGGAAAAGTTGAGTTCACCATCTTACTAGCCTTTTTATCTACAGAAAGCATTCATTGCTAAAGACTGTAATACTGAAACTTGTCTTGGGAATATCTGGCTAGAATCATACGATCTACATTTTTTAAGCCCTTTGAAATTATAAACTCAGAGGAGCTCTCCTTGATAACAGAACAGCTGACATCTTTTGTGATTTATTTGGAGACTAACCATAAAACAAGCCCTAATTCACAAAGGGATGGGACTCAACCTATGGCTTTTAGCCTTAGCTATGGGTTTTAGCCTTGAGATAATCCTAACTTGCCACTACGGCGAGTGACAATTGCAACATGAACTTGATTTAGTGATTAATCTGATGATTTAACACAGAGCTGGCAAAACAAACTTGAAACATCACCATCAGATCTATGCATATACATGTTTCCCCTAAAAGGCCTTTCTAAGTAGTCCCCGACAGAGCAGTGGATTTTAACCTATTTGCCTGCATCAGAATATCTGGGCTCCATTCAAATTCTTCAGCCATGTAATTTCACCATTAATGTCCTTATAGATAATTCTAACATGCAGCTGAGATTGAGAGATATTTTCAGAGGGCGAATGTAGTTAAGTATTGAAGAGTATCTTTTCTAAAAACTGGAGAAGTTGCTTAGACATTTTATTTTCCTGCTCTATACACTGGCAATCTAGTTCCATTTATCTTCAAGTCTAAGGGCTTCAATCATCTAATGCTTGGGGACTACTGCAATAATGCTAATGAGTCCCCTCCCCTCAGCAATTAGTTTCTGGGGTCTCTAAAATATTTATAAAACATGTATCATTTCTTAGTGTTATCCATAATGTAATGTTTGCCCTAAAGGAAATTTTATTCCAAAGTGGATAAATTTAAGAATAGGCTCAAAAACTCCAGGGAAGTTTTTCAATTATTTATTACAATTGCAAAGTTTCATTTTTTCCCCAAATAGCCCGTGGCAACTTGTTCTTCTGCTACTCACTGAGAAGATGGACATACCCTCCTAGTTAACGGATTTTAAGTGACCTGCTTTCATTTAGAGTCTGTGTGAATTTCTCAAAGGTTGTTTCTTTTATTTCCTTTACTTTGACTTTCTGGAATGAATGCAGAAGTAGACAAGATGCTCTCCAGAGTTCCAAAACAACTTTGAAGAGTTTCAACTTCCATGGTGGTGAAGATCTCAAGAATTGGAAAGGAGATTCTCTGCAACCACGAAATGACTTCTGGGGGATTGAACAAACACATCTCCAGATGTGTCAGTATTTATACTGAGCACATTTATATGCTTTAACACTTTTATATGTTATCTTCTAGGCAATGTTGCTCCATCTGCCTCCCCATGAGAGTCCAGTGCTGGGAGAGCAAATATCATTTATCTAGCTTGTGATATTGGAGCACAATCAACATATCTTTCTCCTGTTTCACCAACAGGGAAGTTGAAAACATGTGGAAGGTGTTCCTTTACCCCACTTGAAATAGAACTTCAGTTCAGATTATTTGGCTTAACCTTCTTTTACCAATCAAAATGGAACCTTTTTGAGACAAGTATTGCATTTCTTAGTACTGTATGAGCATCTCACCATAAATTTGCAGCTGAATGTTGACTTAAACCTGGAGGCAGTTTATGCACAATAACTATACATACTTCAACATATTTTCCATTTCATACTTAGGAGGGGACTACATGTATTTTGTTAACACATTGTAGCACTCCGTACCCAGCATGAGGATGGAACCAGTAGATTCCATATAGATGGCATGGGTCAATGTCTGATTTAAGGAAATTAATGTAGCTAATAAAAGTACAGATGCAGAAATTTTCCCCATTTTCCTCTCTTAAATCTAAACTTAGCTCTGTCTTGGAGAATGAAGAGTTCATCAAGAGAAAAGGAAAGGCTATTCTCTAGTGAAAGGTATGATTATACACAAGAGTTGTACGAAAGAATGAATTTTATAACTTACTGAAAAAAAGCTGGGATATGTCTGATAGTGGCGGGGGGAAAGGGGGAAGGGGTATGTTGCTTAAGATTGAACCCAGGGCCTCATGCAAGTAGGCAAGTAAAGCAAGTGTTCAACAACTGTATTAATGTATTTTGTCTGGACTTGAAAGTTTGAATACTAAAGGTTAAAGGAGCCTATTAAGGTGCCTTAAGCCTGGGACCACCACAACTCCATGATTCGAATTGCTTTTGACAAGTATTCTTCGTAGGACTCTAAGACTGGAAGAAAGAAGCAAAACTGGACTTATCGAGAAAATCATATCAATCTTACAGAGCATAATTCTTAGAAACCTTCTGGATAAGAATAATTCCCAGTTTGCAGGAGAAGCCAGTAGTATAAGTTTTTAAATATGTTAAAACTAGTCCAGCAAATAAGGCTGGATGTCAAACTAGAAACTCAGATCTATTTAATTCCAAAACCCATCTTACTGCATTTTGCCCATCTCTGATATTTTTAGGAGATGAAGATTGGAAATGTTGAATTTTTAAAAATCCAGATTGAGATAATAGTTGTAGATATAAGAATAAAAATAGTTCATGTGGGACAGACTGAACAGGGGGCACTAACAATTACTAGTCACTGAAAAAAATTAAAATATTTATGACATTGTCCACCTACCCTTTACATGAGCCCCTCACACAAACTTTCAGTATTCTTCCTTCTCTTAATCCATTCTCCCTGCTGCAAGATTGTTCTAATGCATGTCTCAAATCATTCCCACTTCAGCTGACACATCCATTTATTCCACAAGTAGTTGGATACATACTGTGGATCTTCTAAATAAAGAGAAGTGTCAAAAATTGCTGTCATCAAGGACATGACTATTGTGGCTTACTCTCAAATAAGTGGGTCATTTAAAAGACGGAGAGGCAAGCACTGTATTTTGTGACCACCAAGTGGAAGTTTCTAAACTATACTGCCATTGTGCATGTGGACATGCTAAGAAAGAAGGATGATCTATGAGCTCACTTTCGAAAGGTAAGAAGATAGATGAAAATGCATGCCAGGATCCTTTCTGTTGTGAGGGCTTTATTGCAAAGTGAGAAGTACAATGCACTTAAGAAACTTTAAGAAGCTGACAGATTAGGTGGGGATAAATGAAATGAGCTGTAGAAAAAATTAGGCAACAAATCATGAATGGCCTTGTGTGCTTAGCTCAGGAGTGTGGATTTTATCCTGAGAGAAATGAGAGCCCATAGAAAGGTATATAATAGAGTGATTTGAGCAGATTTACAATTTGGAAAACCTCTCTCCCTCTGATGGAGAGATAAATATTAGATGATTCTGGAAGCAAGGATATCATTAAGGATCCCATGGATTAGTTCAGGGAGAATCTGATAATACCGACTAGTGTTCCAAATGAATGCCTTAACTTAACAGTCAATGGAACCCATATTTTGCTTCCCAACCCTTATTTCTAATACCTTGCTTTCAAAAGATAATGCTTCTATCAAAATCCATCCAGCATTTTAGAATTACTACTCTTTACTCTGCATTCTTAACGCCAAACTTTTTTTCAGACCATCTTCTATAATCTAGGCTCTGTGTGTGTGTGTGTGTGTGTGTGTGTGTGTGTGTGTGTGTGTGTGTGTGTGCATGTAGAAGATAGTGTAAATTGGGAGATTTACAAAAAAAGACTAGATGTCTCAAAAAAAACCGCTGAATAATTTTATAGGTATCTAACTTAGTTATTGGGCAGGCAAATGCATTTTATAATTGATAAAACTATCAACAATGCTGACAATTCTGATTAAAGGTCATAAATAAATTCATGACATATAACTCCATTTCTGATTCGAGTCTATCAATTTCAGACTGATTAAAGCCCAAGTATTTGCTCAACTCTCAATCTTAGATAAGTATTATTTTCTAGATTCTTATTAAGTAATAGCATGACTTAAGAAGTAAAAGTAATTAATAACAGCTCTTTGACCTTTTAAAATATTATATGACAGTCAAATAGTAATAGATTAAAAAGAACCTTAAAATGGGAATCCAAATCAAACTATTTTGAGAAAGTGGTTTAAAAGTGTGATTAAGACATGAACCAATGGTTTACCTTTATAATCCTAACTACTCAGGAGGCTGCTGTTTGAGGATCATGGTTTGAATCCAATTGGGGAAGACAAATCCTTGACATTCGGTCTCCTGTTAACAAACTAAAAGCCAAGAGTGAAGCTATGGACTTAGTAGAAGAGCATCTGCTAAGTATAACGGCCTGCGTTCAAGCCCCAGTATCAACACACACCAAGAAAAAATGGGTCTCAAGCATAAATAAATAAATAAAACCTTCAAAACTTTTTTACAAGGTGTGAAAATTATTGAGTAGCTAATCAGAGGAGAATGTCAGACACCTACTGCAATATTCTATAAATCATGAATTATACAACAGGCAAAAATGAGAAACTGCAAAGAAATCAAACCTATATGGAAATAAATAAAACATACAAAGAAAGTAGCAATCATGTCGGTGCTGGTAATAAAAAGTGCATGCACTGGGGGATCCTCACAAAATGAATGCAATATGTTAATTTTAATTATTATTTTAGAACTTAAAGGTAACTATGAAATAGATGGTAATTAACAAGTAATTGGTGTTACAGCTCTTCAGGAGATAAAGTTAAAAGATACATATCTAATCTAGGTATTTTTAAGTGAAGAATAATAAAACATAGTATTTTCTGGATTGGATAGACTAGGGATTTGGGGGGCTTTCCTTTGATCAGAATGCTTGACAACTTGAAAGAACTCTAGTGTTTTATTTTGGTTTTATATGTCTTTATGTCTACACAGACATAAAGACCATAATTGGAAATTTTGTAATTTTTGTTTCTAGGAAAATCCCTAATTTAAATGTTCTAAATCCAATACTTACTGAATGTCCATTTGTGAGGGTGATTGTTTTATGCCATAAAGAATGTTGACATAATCACCCTGTACCAGAACCAACTCCAAATGGATCAAAAGCCTCAAAGAGTAGACACCCTGAAAACATTACAGGAAGGGTTAAGGGATACACTCAGGCTCCTTGGCAAAGATCCAGAAGCACAACAAATCAAAGAATGGCTGGATAAATGAGATTTCATTCAACTACAGAGCTTCTGCATGGCAAAGGACATAGCTAGCAAGATAAATAGAAAGCCCACAGATTGGGAAAAGATCTTCACTAGCTATACAACAGACAAGAGCATCAAATCAAAAATATACTAAAAAAATTAACGCCCCCTCCCATAAGAAAATCCTTAAAGAAACAACCACTCCATTAATAAGTGGGCTAATGGATTAAAAAGAGACTTCTCTGGAGAGGAAATAAGAATGGCCAAGACACATGAAGTAATGTACAACACCTTGGTCCATAAAAGAAATGCAAATCCAAACCACAATAAGATTCTACCTCACCCAAGTTAGAATGGCCATTATCAAGAAAACAAACAATAATAGATGCTGGAGGGGATGTGGCCAAAAGGGACTGCTACTACACTGTTGGTAGGATGTAAACTGGTTTGACCACTCTGGAAAGCAGTATGGAGCTTCCTCAAAAGGCTAACCATAGAACTCCCCTATGAGTCAGCAATCCAACTCCTAGACATTTACCCAAATGAACACAAACAAGGTGACACTAAAGCTACCATCATAACTATGTTCACTGTAGCATTATTTACCATAGCTAGGATATGGAACCAACCCAGATGCCCCTCAGTAGTTGAATGGATCAAGAAAATGTGGTATACATACACAATGGATTTCTATGCTTCAATCAGAAATAATAACATTGTCCCATTCATAAGGAAATGGAAAGAAAGACATGGAAAAAATCGTATTAAATGAAGTAAGCCAGACCCAAAAAAACACAGGCTCTATGTTTTCCCTCATTTGTAATAATTAGTATATGTCTAGGATAGTCCTAGCAGAAGATCACAATAGCTCAATAGCTTTGTGCATATGACCATATAAAATGCTGCTAATCAAAATGAACTCCAAGATATAGAAAAAGAGATTTTTCTTTGTTGTTGTTTTTAATATACTGTGTGAAATTATTTCTTTTTTTTCTTTCATTTTTTTCCTTTGGTTTATCCCCTGTAGTCGTTGTTTTAGATTTTAATACCCTGTGTCTTGTATATAGATTTATCCGATTTGGGGAAGGGAAGGGGAACAAAATTGCAAGACAAATAACAAAAGATGAACCAATACAAGAGCTATACTCACCAGACACTATTTTGGAAATGAATTTTACAACTTGGGGGGAAAGTGGGAGAAAAATGAGGGGGGTGACAGTGTTCAACAAGAAATGTACTCATTACCTTATGTAATAACTGTAACCCCTCTGTATATCACCTTTACAATAAAATTAAGTTTAGAAAAAGAATGTTGACCTACTTCTTGGCTTTAAAGTCCTTTACAGACAATACAAAGAATTGACTTTTTATGAAAACACAAGCCTTGCTGACTGTCTCAACCACCTCTCCCAAGCAAAAACCCAGCTTTAGTTTGTAAGGTCTGCACCTGGATGGCGAGCAGACTCCACCCTCCTCGCAGCAAAGTCCCCACCCAGTACCTGCGTTACCTAGGCAACTGGGACACCTGGAAGAGGTCACATCTGCATCCGCTGAGGTCACATCTGATTTTGATGTGGCCACACCTTTCCCCACCCATACCCTACATAAGGGCTAGCCCAGGCCCAGACTCTCCCTTTTTTTCTCTCTCTGTTCGTTTCTAGCTCTTGCTGCTCTTTTCTTGCTCTCTTGCTCTCTCTCTTTCCCAGCCACGTGGAGTGCCAACCTTGCCTGGTCCCAGCAGGTCTACCCCTTACCTGAATACCACATGAGTGCTACTGTTCTTACCCCTCTCTCTGCTCTTTTCTGGCTCTTCTCTCTCTCTTTCCTCTCTTCCCAGCTCTCTCTCATTCCCAGGCCTTTCCCAGCCACGTGGAGTGCCAACCTTGCCTGGTCCCAGCAGGTCTACTGAATAAACCTACCCCTTACCTAAATACCACGTGCGTGCTGGTGCAGTTCTTACTCACCTACCTCTTTTTAAAAACCTAACATAGTTTTGAATATTCAAATTAATTCACCCAAAATATTTTGAAAATAGAAGCATTTAGCTGGAATCGGAACACAGGAATTATTAACCCTTGTGTGATACATGGACAAATTTATTCCTAATGGGCCATAGAGCTCAGCCTAATCTCACCTCCATGACTTCCTGGCAGTCAGAGCATTCCAATGGCTTATTCAAGAAGCATTGCATTCCTTACGTGACTCAACAGCTATCTTTGTTCTTCTGTTCTACCAGTAAGGGTAGTGTGGATATTAGAAACTTCTTATACTTTTTGGCCAAAATAAAATCGCTCACCCGGACTTGTAAAGTGACAACAAGGCTTTGTGATTTATTTTTTAAGTAAAGGTATGTGCTCCCAAACTATTTCCTGAATAAACAAATATGCATTGATATATGACACAAAGATAGGTGATTTTTTGCAAAAAAAAAAAAAAAAAAAAGAAAAGGAACAGATTTTGAAAAAATATAGTAAAGCAGTAAGGTTTTGTGATTTATGATAATAGCAGTTTTTCCATAGATGAATTAATTTATATCTTAATTATTTTTAGGAATAGTAACTCATCATCTGGGGAAAATGCCTTGCCTTGCATTTCTTTTTCCTCTCTCTCTCTTTCTCTCTCTCTCTCTTCCCTCTCTCCTTCCCCTTCTTTCCCTCTTCCTCGTGTGTGTGTTTGTGTGTGTGTGTGTGTGTGTGTGTGTGTGTGTCCTGGTACTGGAACTAAAACTCAGGGCCTGAGTACTGTCTCTTAGATGTTTCGATAAATTCTCATGTACTACCACTTGAGCCAGAACTCCACTTCTTGGAGATGAGAATCTTTTTTTTTTTTTTTTTGTCGGTTGTGGGGCCTGAACTCTGGGCCTGGGCTCTGCCCCTCAGCAATTCAGCTCAAGGCTAGCGCTCTACCACTTGAGCCACAGCACCACTTCTGGCACTTCCGGTTTTCTGGTGGTTTATTGGAGATAAGAGTCTCATGGACTTTTCTGCCCAGGCTGGCTTTGAACCGCAATTCTTAGATCTCAGCCTCCTGAGTAGTTTGAACCACCGGTGCTGGCTTGAGACGAGAATCCTCTAGACTTTCCTAGACTTTATTACAACAGCTGGCTTTGAACAGTGATCCTGAACTCATCTCCCAGTAGCTAGGATGACAGGTGTGAGCCATTGGCACCCAGCCATAAGGAGGGCATTTTATCTCCAGAAGTTCTGAGACACCGTTATTTTCTCAGATCTCATGGTTTCTTATAAGAAACTCTTGCCTGATGATAAACTGATTTGTGGCACTGAGAACAAAGCCCTTTCCAAGCTCCATGGTTTTGATGGGAAGGAAGCCAGAAGCATCAGATCGGACCCATTGTTTGATAAGCAGAGTAACACTTGATATACTTCCTATTTTCACTCACAGTACTTTCCAAATAATACAAAATACTGTTTTCACATTCTCCAAAACCATCTATTTATAATCTCCAGCTGCCTATTAACTAGCCATCCCCTCCATCCATGTATGTTCTAAACAACTTGATTAATTACTTCTTAAGAAACTTCTAGATAGTTTGAACAGAGTAGCTGGAATTAAAATCTTCACTCAAATATTAATTTTGTCTTTATTACCAATTCCATTAACCCTATGCTTTAACCTTTCTTGAATTTATGAGGCATAATTATGCTTTTTTAAGTAAAGGATTTGTTAAAAAAAACTATATGCACCCCACAACCTAAGTGGACAATCCAGCACATTTTCCTAAAGCACACAATCATGTATTCTAAAGAAAAGGAGTTTTAGTTTTACATATTTTTGTGCCCCTTTTGGGGCTTGAACTCCAGGCTATGGCACTGTCCCTGAGTTCTTTTGCTCAAGGCTAACACTCTACTGAGCCACAGCATCATTTCCAGTTTTCTGGTAGCTAATTGGAAATAAGAGTCTCATGGACTTTTCTACCAGTCTGGCTTTGAAATGTGATCCTCAGATCTCAGTATCCTGAGTAGCCAGGATTACAGGCATGACACACAAGCACCAGGCTAGTTTTACCTAGATTCATTCATGTTGAGGTATAGAGTAATAACTCATCCTCCTATCTGTGCAATATCCGGTTGTATGGAATGGACAATAAAATGACTTAACTGTTAATGTCTATTTGGTTTATTTGCCAGTGGTGGAAATTAAAATCTATGTGATTATGAGCATGATAGCATGTCTTTTTGTGAATATATATATATATATATATTTATATGCAAATGTGAGTGTGTTAAAGGTAAACAAAAGTGAAACCACTCAATATTTTCGGCCTATGTTTAAACTTAACAAACACAGTTTTTCAAAGTGATTACACAAATTGATACTTTAACCAACAAAAGTATCATCATCTAATTTTATTCTTTTGCTCATATGCATTTACTGTTATGAGTGATCTATTGATATAGATGAGTATGTACACATATATACACATATACATGTATATAATATATGTGTGTATATATATAATTTTATTTTGTTTTTTTTTGAGGTAGAGTCTTACTATGTAACCAGGCTGGCCTCAAACTCAATATCCTGTAGTAAGTAAGATCCAGTCATTCAGCATTCTGAATGCTGGAATTCAGGTGTGGACTGAAATACCCAGTTCATTTTCAGTATGCATATTAGTTGAAGTTTTTCCATGTACTATCTTACTAATCGCATATATTTTATCTAAAATTTAAATCTGTATATTTGATTTATAGAAAGCTGATAAATTAGCATTTTATCACTTCTTAGACTATGCTAGGAATTTAAAATCTTTTAATTCTACTCAATATTTTGTCATCTTTGTGTTTTATAATTATCACACATTTCAATTCTATATAAACTTTAGCCCCTTTTGAATATTATAATTGCTTTTTACCATTATTTATACTTTTGTTTCATATGGAATTACTTGAATCTCTCCTATATTTCCACTGTTATATCTCCTTGAATATTTCAGTTTTCAGTACACCAACATTTCTTTGGTACTTTTCTTAGTGTGTTTTTTGCCAACAATCAATTTTCTCTGATTAGCTGTAATAATTTTACTAAGTATCATCTCTGGGGAGACATGTTTAGGTAGGTTAATGGAAATTTTAGTTTAGTGTGGTATATGAATATTTTATTTTAGTATTTAAAAGATGTCACCCTATTATCTTTTCACATTCATACTTTGTTTAGAAATTGGTTGTCAGTTATCAAATCACCCTCTGATAGTAATGCATTTTATTTTATTAACTTTAATTTTTTTCTCCACTGATTTTCATGAAACTTTCACTCCAAAGTATGTGTATATAATTTCCTTTGTACCTGCCAGCCTTGGAGTTACTTTTACAGCTTATGTTTTAAAGTATTTAATCAATTTCAGAAAAAATATTATACCTGAGGGACATAGCTTTCTTCAACTCTTGCTTCAATTTTATAGGTTGAATCACTTAAATTATTTATCATCTTACAAATGTCTTCATCACAAAGCATAGAAAAAAATAAAATTAACAAGCAAAATATTGCTCAAAACAGAAAGTGACCTCAAATTTTCATGACATATAGATACTATGTTTTTTAAAAATTAAAATTTGTTTTAACAGATGCATAAAACACAAAAATTATTTATGTTTACGGGGTGGCATGTGATGTTTCAATACATGTAAGCATTGTAGAATGTTTGCATCAGGCTAAACATACCTGTCTCCTCCAACATTTACATTTACTTGTGATAACATTCAAATTCCTTTCTTCTAGATTATAAAACTAGACAATGTATCATTAGTTTTAGTAAGCTTAACAAGTATTTTTTCAATACCTGTGATATTTACAATAACTTTGGTATTTTTTGATACAGGGTTTATCATTACAGTGAGAGAAAACCATTTAAGTTATTTAGAAAAGAGTTTTAAAGTGTCTTAAAATAAATGAAAAATTATTGACATTATTTGGAAAATGAAATACTCCATCTTGTCTCACTAGTAGTAACGTGATTTTTTTTTTCTTGAAGAAGATATCTTGAAGAAGAAAAATTTCTACAAGCTAATATTTCTACAAGTTAATATTCTACAAGTTATTATTTTTAAGATTCAGGTGCAAACGCCTATGAAGTAGTTTTCTCTTCTTCCCCTCTTATTTACTATCATGAAGTTTCATTTAAAAGGAAGCATTTTCCTGATTCAAGTGGCTCATGGCTCTAATCCTAGCTACTCAGGAAACTGACACCTGGAGACTCTTAGTTCTAAGCCAGCACAGACAGAGAAGTTCAGGAGAGTTCTTCATATCACCAGCAAAAAGCTGGGCTAAAAGAAAAGGCCTAGTTGGTAGAACACCAACCGAGCAATTAATTAGAACAATCATATGTCCCTGAGTTCAAACACAACTATAAGCAAAAATACTGAATTCATAATCATCTACCCCAAAGATACCAGTCTAACTCCAGACTTTGGGCATGTTGAACATCTGCACATTGACAAAACAGAGCTAATATTCCACCTTTCATTTGTTCCTTCTCATATATTTTGCAGAATACAAGTCACCAAACTTGGCACTTAGACTTAGTAATATTTAATTTGCTTTCTATATCTACCACCAGAACAAAAAATAAAGCAAAACTTCAGATGTATCATGAGCTCTGTAACAGAACCACCCCTCCACCTGATGATATTAATTTCATCTGAAGTCTATTAACAAGGCCAGTTCCCAACATTACATTCTTCCTCCTTAGATTCTGATCAATATTTACTACTAATGGCAATGTTTTTAATTATGCTATCAGAACAACTTTCATATTTTATGCACGTTGTAGATATTTTTATGATCTTTCTCTTCCTATTCAATTAATTAATTAGCTTCATTCTCATATGCAAATAGACATTATATGGCAATTATACTAAAATCAGTTGACTCTAAGTGTTGTTTTCACTTTGGTTAGTTGTTCCCCTTTTCTATTTGTCATCTCTCTTAAGGCTCATTGATCACTAACATAACTGCTGATTTCTTAGACACTGGTGGCTCCTGCTTATGCTTTATTATTATTTATTTTTTGCATCTGTGAATGGAGAGAGACATAATCAGACAAAGTTAAGTCAATTCAAAATGGTGACATAATACTAAAAAATGTCGGAGGATAAAAGGCAATTGATATTCAATATTTTTCATGAGAATCGGTTTGAAAATTAGGTGACAATTTAGCTATTTACAGCATAGCTTCCTTGGAAGCCCTCAGATAAAGCACAGAGTACCTTGTCCTCAGATCATGGCAGAGCATGTATTGATGATTAATGAGGAATCAATTAAGAAAGTAAAATTCTCAGCTTATTCATTTTGAAATAGCGGACAGATTAATTTATGTAAAATGAAACATTATTTTCTACAGAGAATCTTTTTGAAATCCATACAATATAGGTTACATCAAAGCTATCTATTCTAGGAAAACGTACAGTAACTTGAAGCGCTATAGTCAGTTGCAACAATATTTTTGTTATATAGACTCTATCTACTGGTTATTTGAAGATTCTTGGAGAGTAACTTATCACTGTTAACACCTTTATATTTCTTTTGTATGTATTTGTGTCAGTCCTGGGGCTTGAACTCAGGGCCTGGGCATTGTCCCTTACCTTTACATTCAAGAGTTTTGCTCTACCATGTGAGCCACAGCTCTACTTCCAGCTTTTTGGTGGTTAATTGGATATAAGAATCTTGTGAAATTTCCTGCCTGATTTTGAACTGAGATTGTTATATATCAGCCTTCTGAGTAGCTAGGATTACAGATGTGACTCTGGCATCTGGCTTATGTTAGCACCTTTAAAGAGCAGCAAAATAAAAAATACCCCTGTTTTGATTCAATAATAATTGCCGTAAAAGTAATGTCTTCCATTATTTACTCAGAAAAAAATGAATTTTTTCACTGAGGAAAAAAAGAATAAAGTCTATGACAAAAGTGGGGAAAGAAGAGCAGCCAGGAAGTGAAAACTAAAAGGAAAATTAAAACTAAAAGGAAAATTAAAAGGAAGAGTAGGAGGAGGTAGGAAAAAAAAAACATTACAGAAGCATTGTTACTCACAAATGAGGAAACAGAAGCAAAGAAGGCAAGTGAAGAATAAACTGTCAGAGCCCTCTCTTCTAAAACCCAACAGCACCCATTGGGCCTATTCTCCTTTCAAAATTGAGGAATCCAGCCAGGCATGGTGATGCGCACTTTTAGTCCTGGCTGATTAGGAGGCAAAACCAGGAAAATAACAGCCCAAGCCATCTGTGGCAGAATTAGTTCAAGATCCTATTGGAAAAGCAAATGAAAGGCAAAAGGACTGTGAGTTTCAAGTGATAAGTGCTTGCTCAGCAAATGCAAGCTCTAACTTCACTGTCCAGTACCAATGAAGATGAGAGAGACAGAGAGACAGAGAGACAGAGAGAGAGAGAGAATTTAGGAATGCAGGCATCGTAGTTCTTCAATAATTACAAATACTGCACTGTGAAAACAAGGCATTGAATATTTATCCTCCATGTTTCTACCTCCTATAACATCATATCTTACCCTAAGAAGCAAAATATTCAAGTCTGATTTCAATAATACAAAATGAAAACATCTTTGAAAATAACCCAAAAGAAACTTTCCTATGGTAAAAGATCTGACAACACATTTAAAACAATTTGAGCACAAATTTTAGTCTGTATATTAGATTATAATTTCAAGGAAAACTCTAGTTTAAAGAACACATTTCTAATTCAGTATTATAATATACAAAGTACATGAAAATAAAAAGATAACTTATTATTTCAAACCTCAGTTCAATCACTTCCATGAGGCACTTGTAGAGGTTACTCCTCAGTACTTCTCACCAGCCCAGAACTTGGATAATTACAAACAGAGGGTGTGTCCACAGTCTTCAATATCTAACACTGTTATACACACAGGATGACATCAGTTTACAGGAGATTAAGATCCTAAGAGACAATAGTATAGTTTCCTAGGAAAAAAGTCTCTTTAAATTTTAACAGAATTTTCAAGGAAATTTACAAACAAGTATTCTTTCCCTTTGACTAAATGATTGAGGATATTAAGAAGAAGTTAATGATCTCATTGTAGATTTCACAAGCTCATAAATGATAGTGTTTACCCTTCCTGAGAGCAATGATGCTGGATATACTATAGTTATGATTATTTTCCCAATGTTTCTAGATATATATCAACAGTCCAACCCCCTCCCAATACCTGCTTGTCTCTTAGAGAAGCTATAATACCATAGAAACAGCTTCATAAATCATGGAGGTATTTTAAGACACAAATGAGATTAAATTTCTTTTTAAGTATGAACACACATAAACAAGATCTGGATCTAAGCAAATGACCTACTACTCCTTTCACATCATCAGAAATTGTTCAGAAACAACCCCAATTCCCAGAGAAAGAAAGGGAGAAGAAGAATATATTTAAAATAATTCATAATATTTTAAATCTTCCTTTGACACATTTCTGTTTACATTTAAGGGGTACAGGCATAAAATCAACTTTTCCAAAATTTCATGAACAAAAAAGAGCAGCTAGAATTCAAATGAATGAACTGGTTGACATATATTCTAGAATAAACTACTTAAAGTAAGCCTAGCAATATGTTCAGTAGACACTTCCCACAAAAGGGACCCCCTTTTAAGAACCTGTGAGATGTCAGAGTCTTGGTGTACAAAACTGGCCCTAGAGTTCTAGTAGATAAAGCCAAAGATGATAAATATTAAATGAAGTAATCCATAACCAAAGAAACATAGGTCCTATGGTTTTCCTCATTTGTAATAATTAATGTATGTTTAGCATAATCCTAGCAGATGAGCAGAATAGCTCAATAACTATGCACATATAACCATATGAGATGATGCTAAGCAAAATGAACTCCAAGACATGGACACAAGAGGCTTTTCTTTGTTGTTGTTTTTAATGTATCAGCTTAATTTTTAACTTATAACTGCTTTTGGCTTTGTCTGCTAAGAGTTTATGTACAGACAGACAGATAGATGCTTCATATATTACAATATATCAATATTAGCCTGACCCAAACATCACAAAATAAGAAAGCTAAATCATTTTGTTAAGTTAATATCAGGTGAAGGGTTTGGGAAAGGAATACCCAAAATGGGATATTCTGGGAAATATGTCAAAAAATTGGATTGGCATGACAAAGGGATATGAAAATGCATATAGAAACAGGTTAAGTAGAAGATAGGCATGTACTTTCAAGTAAATACATTGTTTTCTTTTCCCCAAATAACACCAATGCTCCTTTGAAAATATCAAATATCAGGCATGTTCAAAAAATAATCCATTATTCTCTTAATTGTTCTAGGAGAGCAGTTTTCCATTTCTGATTTAAATGTTGTCAGGAAAATATGGACAAACAAAAGAAAAATTTGTGATATGTTATGTTAGTATTTCCTTACAGTGTGAAATTGTCAGATTTGAACAGCCATGTTTTCTACATTATCCTAAGTGAAAACTGGAGTCACAGCAAAGAAAAAAATATACTCTATTGCTCTTGAGTAATTTGATTTGGAAAGTGAAATTTCAAGTGCACTTCCTGATTCTTTAAGATATGTGTAAAGCCACAAAAAAACATAAAGCAAAAGACCATGGTGCCCTGTCAAAAATGCTTTGTTCAATCATCTTCATATTTGAGGAAGTACATTTTGGGACCTTTCACACCATAAATGATTCTTATTCAAGATAGGGGAGAAAAATCTTCAAATTTCTTCAATATCTGTGGGAGCTGTGAAAGAGAAAAGGGAAGACCTGGCCCTATAAATTTATATCTGGACAATAGTTGTGACTGCTGCTGGCTATAAAAAAAAAACATCAAAATGTTGAGCCTCTGTAAAATCAAAATCTTCACATTGTAAAGCAAGAACAATGACTGCCTCTAATTTACAATTCATTGAGGATGAAAATGGAGAAATAAATTAGAGTAAAATGGAAAATTGGATATTATTTTCCTAAAACTATTTTATGATTCATAAGATAAACATACAGAGCCTTAAAATATATCTTTCAATTTTGAGTGATGGTTGAAACACAAATGACACTGCTCTATTTGTTAAGGAATGGAAAGATTTGGAAAAAATTATATTAAGTGAAGTAAGCCAGACCCAAAGAAACATAGGTCCCATGGTTTCCCTTACTTGCAATAACTAATATATGTCTAGGATAGTCTCACCAGACAAGCAGAAATGGTCAAAAGCCATGCTCATATGACCATATAAGATGATGCTAAGCAAAATGAACTCCAAGATAAGGACTCAAGAGGTCTTATCTTTGTTGCTCTTGTTTTTAATATACTATGTGATTTTTTATTTTTTGGTTTCTTTTGTATGTTCTTCCCCGTGGTATAACCCTTGTTGTCACTGTATTTGATTCTAGTGCCCTGCATCTTTTATATACCTTTTTCTAATTTGGAGAAAAGAAGGGAAATAACAAAATGCTGAAATAAGAATACAGGTAAAAGTGAGACATACAAGACATTATGTTGAAAACAAACTTTAGAACTTGGAGGTGGGGAGGGAAGAGTTGGGGAGGTAGGGAGGGAAGGGATACTAGGGGAAAAACAAAGGAGGGGGTAACAATGCTTGATAGAAAATGTACTCATTACCTTACTCATGTAACTGTAACCCCTCTGTACAGTATCTTTACAATAAAAAAAACCATTCTTTCTGGTTGGAAATAAGATTGTCTCAGTACTAAAAGTAAAGCAATGTAAAATCATCAGAAAAGGATAACCAAGTTAAACAGGTCTTTCTCAATTTCTATATGAAAACTTATTTGTAGTACAACTGTAATTTCACAAGTTCAGATAATTTGTGCTTTAAAATATTTTTTTTCTGGCAAAGAAAAGTTTAACTTACAATAGTGTACAATGATTTTGAAAGTGGTAATTTTTAGCCACACATGCCATATATTGTAAAGTTAAAATGGATGAGACTTGCCTGACAAGAATAAGCTGACCATAAAAAGTAAATTCACATTTTTGAGAGAGGTGTAAACTAATGCGTGTACAAGTTTAAAAACCTACTGTTGGCAGTAAATGAAATCGTAAGGGTTTTAAGTTCTGCTATTTTTGTTGAAAAGGTGTTTGGCTCAATGCTATCACATTGGGAATGTGACAAATAAAAGTGAACTTTGTGCCTGACAGTACTACAGTTTCTATTATATGAATGAAAAGATGGATTTTCTCATTAGCTTCAGGTACACAAATAATTGTTAGGAAATTCTTATTATTATTACATAGAAATGGGTGGTTTTATATTTAAATATAGGTTATAGGATTCAACTAAACCTATTGATTTTGTGCTTTCTTTAAAAATATCTCACATTTATGGAACATATAAAATAACAGTCTATAAAGTTAAACTTAAAATTAGTACAGCTAAAACTTGGAAAGTTATATCAGAGGACAAAAATGACTATTTTTTAATATTTGAAATAAATTATTTAGTTCTGCCAATGTTAACTAGTCTTTATTGGCTTAACTAAAGTATATCTATTATAAAAGGAAATAATTCAGAATAATACAAAGTTTACATAAATATATATTTTATATAAGTTTGAAATAAAGTCATATGTGAGTGTGTTTGTAGTTATTAACTAGATGTTATATTATTTGCTGATCCCAGATTAATTGAATAGTGATCTTTCACTTGTTTGAGAAATGTAAGCTGAGCTAGAAAGTAATAAGCTTAGTCAGCTTTTCCAATGTTTCTTACAACTTCAAGTATCAACGGCTTAAAACAACAAAGGTTAAAGTTACGCATGCCTCACTCACAGAACCATTCTCGTGGTGCCCATCTTCATCCCAGAAACTAGGTTGAAAAAAAATAGCCTTTGGGCAAAGCAGAGGAAAAAAAAATAAAATAAAGTGTCATCAATGTGGCATGTACCCTTCCTGCTCTAATTTTGCTAACCAAGTGGGTCACACTGCAATAGACAGAGAATAGCACTTTAGAAAATCAATACAATTTTCATTGCACCTGATATTGGTGGCTGTGATCACAACACGTTCTTCTTCTGGGTTACTAAAACGATTATTTGGATATTTGTTCTATTTCAATGTATAAAACTATAAGAGAATATCAATTAAGCAATATGGAGAACATGGATTTAAGCCCCCTATGAATCTAATAATAAGGAGCACTGAAATATTTCCCATAAAGAGTGTAAATTACTTGAATTAATCAACAATTTTCTGCTGCCTCTATTATTAAGTATTTTCTGAAAATTCTTTATGACATAATAAAATCTGAAATAAGTATTTGAAACAAGATCTGAAATACTAATAAGAAGGACAAATCTCATAAGACAGGCTACATAAGAGATGTAAAAGTCAATAGTTTCTTATATTCCTACAGTTAGAAGATGTGATAGAAAAATAATATTCCATTTTCAGGGCCATCAAAGACTATAAGGAGATATCGAACATTAAATGTTTTGTCTAATGGAAATGATTTTTTTTATTTTTGCTCTGTCAATTACTGTTTGTCTTTTCTCAAATTATCTAACTTTCTAAATTCCAGTTTCTCTCACTGTTAAAACATAGGTATCAATAGTATTATTCTTGTAAAATTTTTGCAGATCATAAGCAATAGTCAAAAATTTTAGAGGGCTTATTATATGTTTGATGCAAGTCTGATGAATTTGTACGTTTTAGTCAGCTTATCCATATATTGATTTTATGTCACTTTCAGTTAAGTAATATAAAAAAGTTATCAAATAGCTTAGTGTTACTCAGGTACTAAAAACACTGGCAAAATTAAAACCCAAGCCAGTGGGCCGTATGGATGACCCTTTTACTCCTAAAAATTGTGTCCCAGTCATTAATATTTATTGAAGGTTGCTAAATGCATAATGTATATCAATGAACAAAGGATCTGTGTCTGCAAAAAGTTAACAAACTAACAAAGGGAATAGAGAATATACATATACATAATAAATTGATTATATAATAGGCTGGAAGTGGGGAGTGTTGTGCTAAACAAAAATGAAAAATAGAGAGCCAAGTACTGGTGGCTCAGGCCTGTAATTCATCTACTCAGGAAGCTGAGATCTGAGCAATACCATTTGTAGCTGTCCCAGGCAGGAAAATTTGTAAGTCTCTTGTCTCCAATAAACTACATAGAAAAATATGAAAGTGGTGCTGTGGTTCAACTGGTAGAGCATAGCTGTAAGAAAAAGAAGCTTGGGGGTAGCACCCAGGCCCTGAGTTCAAACCCCAGATTATAGGTCAACATAGAATCACATGAAAGACAGGAGGGTAGAAGCAGCCACAAATGAGTGAACAAGGAGAGCAGATGAAAGCAAAGGGTCCGTTCATGTAAGTGTAATCTACAAGTGTAATCTACCAATTTCTTGGACATGGCAGTTTTCTGATGCCTAATAAATCTCCAAGAAGAACAGTTGAGAGAAAAATTGGGACATTTCTTATAGAAGCTGTACTGGAGTTGGAGTGGAGTTCTACGATAGAGATATAGATTTATGAGTAAAATCCACAGATTTAACAGATAAACAAAAAAGACAGGGTATCAGGTTAAAAGGAAAAGCTTTTCAACCCTTGGTTCCTCTGGCTTTGGATTATAGTAGCAATCATACCATAACGAAAACACAGGTTTGCTGGTGTCGAGCAGAACTCCTGAGAAGATGCAGGAAAGAAAGGGCCCAGGAGAGATTGGTGAAGACCTCATATTCTCACATTTGTTAATATGATAAATGAGATTTTGGCACCAGTCTCTTCTTTTTTCCTTCCCATTCCACAATACTTCCAGAACTTCCTAATTGCCTCTGTACATTCAATCTTTCTAATGATAACAGCATTAACTCTGGCTCATTTTTATTTGGGGCCAAATCATCATCATTGTAGCATACGGAATTAATTAAAATGTAACCAGGAAAGGCTGCTGTGAAAGACAGAGGCAGGGTTGGATTCTAAAAACCTGTGGGATTCATCAGTGAGATGTGAAAAGCAGCCAGCCAGCCAGCCAGCCTACACCAAAGCTCTGGCTGGCATTTCCAATGTTTGTAAGGGAGGGCATGGTGGGTCAGGGGATAGGGATGGGAAGACAGAGGAAACATGGCTAAGAAATTGAGATAGCATTTTTAAAAACAAGCTTGGGCTGTTCACGTTGGGTGCATCATTTGGTGTAATTGCATATGTTCAGCATTTAATATCTCTAGAGAGATTTTGCTTGAGTTGCGACTTCTCACATTTAATGAAGCGAAACTCTCTCAGGCCACTGCAAGACATATCTAAGGATGAAAAACCAGTAATTTACAGCTTTAGTGACCTTATTACAGTGTACTTTGTGCTTGGCTGCTCTTCACTCTTATCTGGGCCATTATCTAAGGCTCTTGTGGAATATTGGCCATTAGCTGCATGCAGACCAGGCTTTGTCTTCAAGGGCCATGAGAAGGTGGTAAAGATATTGAATATTTTATCTTAACTCCCAAGAAAAATCAAAATAGCAACACGCTCTTTGAAATGCTAATATGCATGTGAATGGTGTTGATGAGGCAAAGTCTCCAATAACAAACAAGCCTTGGTGCAAAGGCATCTAAAGATGAGCTAATTACACTGACAGCCCAAATAACAATGAATATTCTCCAGTAGCTTATGAATAGCTCCTGATTTGGAGATGTCTAACCTACATCTGTGCTATGGAGATGGAAATAACAACAGGACAGAAAACACCATTATATCTGCCAGATGCTAGTGGCTCCCAGGAGGGAAAGGGGTCTTTAGGTTCACTCCGATTGGAAGGGTCTGACTGCCAAGAATTAATTCCAAAGAGGGCCCACTTCAACACAGGTGCATGCCTGCCCTTTCCCACTGATTCATCACATACAGAGATCCTACCATTGAAGTAAGGAGATCGTGTCTGGCCAGTGCCATATTGGGCACAAGGTGGATGATAGGGTCTGGCATCTTGTCTTCATGCTGGAGGAGGGAAATGCCCCCGCCCAGGTGATGGGTGTGCCCGGAACCCTGGAGACAGGGGTGGACATTAGGCTGATAGGTTACTGAATCTGTCAATCCAGTGCCTGGGAATTTCCTGTGAATCTTCCTCCTGCTTAGACATATTTAGGCCCTGACCAGCCTAGCCGCCATTACGCCTTGCCACGTGTCTCCGTGATCTTGTCATGTGTTCTGTCTCGCATCCCGTCATCATGGTGTCCCAATTCAGCTCTCCATTGAGCTGAATTGGCTTGTTGGTATTGTTTTGTTCTTTCTTTCCTCTTTAGCATGTTTCCTAGCTGTGTTATGTGTATTTGGGGGCTGCAGGCCTTTGTAACAACGGGCTGCCTACAGCCTGTTAACTGTATAATAAAGACTCCAATATTCTATATTTCAAAATGTGGATTCTGGGATGTCACTACGTTTGAGGCAAAGGTCTAGGCCAGAAATATTTGTGTGGGTGGGGTACATATGATTTCTATTTCATATAATTCTAATTCTATTTCACATTATCTTTAATTTCTTTAACAAGCAATTAAAATGTGAAAACAATTCTTAGTTGTGTTAAAAAAGGATTACGGGGGAAATCCTTACTATAAGCTCTCATTTGCTGAACTTTATTCTAGATACTTGACAAAACTTGTCAAACAAAACCAAAGCAACAACAACAAAAATGGTTCTACCCTCAAGGAGCTTTGGGAAAAGAATGACTCATCAAATATACCCTGAAGATAATCAAATGGATATTGAAAGGTGATGAGTGCTATAGCAAAAAGAGAATAATCAATCTGGAGATCGTGGGAGAATGCCAGAAACTAAAAAGAAATATCTGGAAGAAAAATATATTTTGATTGGAGGTTTCATGGTTTCCAAAGTATGGGAAACATGTTATTGATTTCAACTTTAGTGCCTCAACATGTAATATGGCTCAAGGAAATTGATAAGAAGCATCTAGCCATCAGGGTTGTGCAGATTCAAAGGGAACTTAATGGAGGATGAGATCATAAGGTCTCAGGGAAAATATTGTAATAACTTCCAAATTCACAGGTTACCTCAGCCTTGTAGGTTGGAACTCGTCATAGAAATCTTTCACAGTCTAAATCAGTACTCAGACCCCCAAATCTAATGCTTTTGATTTCATTCTAGAGACAACTTTCAGTCTATTGAAAGTGGCTTTGTAATGAATACTTAAACTTGTTTTAGCTGTCATCTCTACCTCCATTTTGTGTTTGTCATTGTTGTAAGTCCTTCTGTCCAGAGTCACTTTGTAGTCACTTTGGGTTCTAGGAGAGACAGGACTGAACAATAAGATCTTTACCATAAAGGACCAAAACAACCTGTAAGAAATGGCAGGACCTTGTAGGATAGCACCACCTCCAAATATGGATAATTACCAATAATGGTCAGAGTGCAACCTGGAGCCAAATAAGTCTTCTCATGGGAAATAGATTTCTCCCTACAAGTGGTGACAGTGATTACCATTTCTCTAGAACCCAAGAGAACCAGAAGAGAGACAATAACCACACAGGCCACCCAGTAGTAATTAGCACTGAAAAACTGAACATACTTTTGTACCCTGTGCATAATACTTCTACTTAAACCTAATGCTCTTTTCTGAACCTTGACAATGGCCAAAACTGAACTGAACTTCAATCTTCCTACCGCATCAGGCCTATTCCAGGTAATCTCTTTTACTGTCTATAGGTAATTCCAGGTAATCTCTTTTATTTTTCTGTCACTTTCGATATGCTCACAGCTTGTCTGAATTCTTTTCAACATGGACACAAGCATCATGGTTGATTAGTTTACAATGAGTTTCCATTAACTAAAATCTCAGGTATTTTCGAATAAATTTCAACTTAAATAACAGCTCTTCCAATTAAGAGTTGAATGGCATCAAGAAAGTGGCTTAATAAAATGATGAGACATCCATTTCTTTTTCCAAGAGTGAGTGTCATGTTCTGTAAAGTTTGCTGTGAAGCTTAGCTGAACTAAACTGTGTGGCAATGCTTTGTAATTGGTGGAGAAGAAGACATACTTTTTGTGACAAACAAATTAGAAATGCAGCTAAGAAAAAAAGATATTTTTTGAAATTTTACTTGTGATTTCTATGGAAGTGAATATGAGCTTGAAATAAATAATATAGGGGAGGGGTTATAGTAAATACAAGTGCATAGGGAAAAGGTGTTATAGAAGCCACAAGAATAAATTTGAGGAAAGCCTCACAAAGTGCCATTAAGTATAAAATTTTACTTTTCACAGAGTAGTGAATTGCTGGCTAGTCCAGCATTAGTCTTACCATTGGGAAGGTTCCCTTACATGCAGAATTTGGTTTGTGATGGTTAATGCTTAAGTATCTACTGATAGGGAACACTGTATTTCCTAACTAATAGAGGCATTTCTCCTGGATGCAGATGGATTAAAAGAATGAAGCATTGGGTTAGATACAGATATCCTAGACTATCTGACAAAGTGTTCTACTCTGGGAGCTAAGAATTATCTGAATGGGAACCTAAGCAACTTGGGCACAGTAGCATAGTAATTGTGGCTGGCAAATCGAACCCAAAAATGTTCCAAAAAGGGAACCCAAATATGACTCTGACCTTTTGTCTTTTTACTATAGACTAATCTTGGGAACCTTCCAGGAAACTGCTACCAAAAACAGTCCACAACACAGCAATTGCCTGGAGTCTAAAATGTCAAAAGAAGGAAAACTTCAATACCAAAAGATTAAAATCCTGAATAGTAACATCCTGAAATTCAAATCTTCCATACTAGTTTTCATTGAAAAAAGAAGGGGAGAATGGAGGATATGAGGGGTATGAAACCAAAGTCTAGGAAAAGGATTAGTTCATTTGGAGTTGTATCCAGAATACTTGCATAATGTCAGATGAAATACATGTGGAAACATTTGGGGAAACACTGAATTTGGTGTGTCTCTGAGGGTATCTTCAGGAAAATGAGCTGTGATCTCCCCCTTGGTGTGAGAGGGCAACTTATAGTCTGGCTGGGCATGATGGAACAAATTCAGAAATTGTATTGTTTTCTTCTGCTACCTGAAGTTTTAGGACCCCAAGTTCCTTGACTGACCTTTGGACTCCAGGATTCACATTTGTGTTCCCCTCTCCTCAGTCCTATTTTCAATGAAGATGGTTCTTCTGCTCATGACTTATACCTGTACAGCTATTGTTAATATACCTGCATGCTTATGCATTCAAAAACATATTTGTCCTAATTACCTATTTTATGGTCCAAAGTGGTCTATGAAGTGTTCTGTTGTGTTTTTACCTATCACATTCCTTTATTAAAATGAAAATGCCCTTTATATATTTTAAAACTATTTTTCCATAATTATATTTTGTGATTTTGATCTTTTAGGGTTTTAGCATTTAGTAGTAAGGCATTAGGATAATATGCTATTTTGGGGGTGTGGTGAGAGAATTTTTATTTGGGTTTATGGCCTACACTTGCAGAAAACAAACAAATTAAAGAAAGTTGAATTGTAGGTGCCATGACATTTCTCTAAACTTTTAGCCGCCCACATATTCATAAAACTGGATGATGAATTTATGTGCTAGCTTTTCCTTTCCACTTATCAAGTACATACAGGTTTTTTCCTATAGAGTTTTCTCCTGAAATATTATGCTAGTTTCTATAAGATAGAGTATGTGAAAATGCTTTTATTTGAGCTGATTAGGAGCCTTCCTGATTGATTTCACAGCCACTAGAGGAGGAGAAAATGGAGCCAGGGACCACTGGCTCACACCTGTAATCCTAGCTACTCAGGAGGCTGAGATCTGAGGATTCCAGTTCAAAGCCAGGCCAGCCCAGGCAGGAACATCTGTGAGACTCTTATCTCCAATAAACCACCTGAAAACTGGAAGTGGCTCTGTGGCTCAAGTGGTAGACCACTCTCCTTGAGCTAAAGAGATGAGGGATATCTCCCAGGCCAGGAGTTCAAGCCTCTCCACCCCCCCCCCACACACACACAGAAGAGAAAATGGTGCCACAAAATTCCTGTCTTTTTGGGCATTTACCCAAATGTTTACAAACAAGACCACAATAAAGCTACCAGCACAACTATGTTTATTGCAGCATTATTTACCATAGCTAAGATATGGAACCAACCCAGATGCCCCTCAGTAGATGAATGGATCAAGAAAATGTGGTATATATACACAATGGAATTCTATGCCTCCATCAGAAAGAATGACATTGCCCCATTTGTTAAGAAATGGAAAAACTTGGAAAAAATTATATTAAGTGAAGTAAGCCAGGCCCAAAGAAACATAGGTCCCATGGTTTCCCTTATTTGTAGTATCTAGTATATGTATGAGTCAAGCGGAAAAGGTCAGATAATGTGATGTCAGGAAAATGAACCCTTAGATGTGTATTTTAATGTTTTTTTCTTTCATGCATGTGTTTCTAATGCATTTATAAGATTATCTCTTTGTTGCTTTGTATGTCCCTCCCCCACAGTATAACCCCTGCTTTCACTATATTTGATGTCAGTAAAACTAGTGGAGGAGATGGGGAAAAACCAGTTCTATAAGGACACAGGTGGACCTGTTGCAACAATGAGAAGCACAAGTTGTCATGTCCAAAACGAGCTTTACAATGTCGGTGCGGTGGGGGTGGGGTGGGGGGGAGGGGGGGAAGGAATAAGATTGGGATGGGGGGAGGGGGGAGGCTGGGAAGGGATGTGAAGGGTAAACAATAAAAGAAAAAAAATAATATATTTCCTAATTTCCTAATTTCTTCTTTCATAATACTAAAATGATCATTGGTCTTTTTATCAATATTTCCAACTTTGGTGAACTAACATAACTAATTTCATCACAATAATATAATAAAAATCAGAAAATAATTTTCATCCTAAAAAAAAAATTCCTAAGTCTTGCATGTGCTGCATAAACACCAAGGAGCAATGTGGCATCCATGGTATGAGATAATGGTAAAGGAACAGCTGCTCAAATGGTACAAAAGGCTAAATGTTAGACCAAGTCCATAATTAGTCCACTAATTGATTGCAACCAATCAAATGAGGTCTCTCTCCATTATACACACTCACACACTCACACAATAAGAAAAGAATATATTCGTTTGAAAGCTATCCTTTTCTTTTATGAAAGTTTGTTTACTTGTACATACTATGATAACCTGTTACAAAACTATTCTCTTTAACTTACCCTGAGACCAGCTCATTTCTAGAGATTTTTCCTGTATAATTAAAGAGGCACAGTCACTCTCTAAGAAGCTCTGTCAAATATACTTTACAATAAAAGTAAATAATTTCTTAAAAAATAAACCAACTCCATCTAACTGGCATTGGCCTGTTTCCTTTCTCACCATTACTGATTAGCAGGACATTTATATTTAAACAGAAGCTGTCTCATTCTACTCAGCCTGTCCATTGCCTCTGGTGACTCACTCAAGAGGAACTGGCTCTGCTGTGGCCACAGCTGGCAAGCTAAATTGTAGGAGGTGGTGGTGAAGGGCCAGTCCAGACTTTATGTGTGACTTGGCTAGTTAGCTATGATACAGGGTCAAAGACTTTACACACATGGTTCTTCACCAGTATTAATAGAAGAGAGCTACTTCTATCCACTTTGAGTGCTTATATTTTGTCTAGTGCATAAGGAACTGATTGTTGCATATTTTCTTTCCCTGCTATAGCAGCTCAAGTAAGGCTAAACAACCAGAAAAAGAATAGGTGATGTAGTTTCTTTGGAAAGCAAATCATGTCATTCTGAAACCAGAGTTTTTAAATACCTAGTTTCAAACTCCAGAAGTTTCACATGTGAGACCCAAATAAAGAGAACTGATAAAGAGCAGAGAAATGAGATTATATTACATGGCAAGAGCATGCTATAAGAAAAGACCATGTGAGACCATCTTCAGCCATCTTCAGGGTACTTCCATGAGCTTCAGGTTTTATAAATAAGGAACCAGGGTCACAAGAAGAGTAGTAAAAAAAATAGCAATAATTAAATAGTCCTGATCAAAGTATGGCCTGTTTGGACATTCTTTCAGTCCTTATTTTGGGAGGGTTTTCAAGAGAAGTTGTTATTCCTGTCATCCCTGGTTGGATATACAAGTCAAGGTGCTCTGTGGGTCATATATCCTGTGGAGGCTCCATCATTCCTTAAGGGTAGCTTTGGTTCCTTATCGTATCATGCTATCTACCAGTCTTGTCTTTCTTGGATTCCAGTGATGGGAAAATAACAACAGAGAGAATAGTTTAGAGCAGGGACACATAATAAACATAGGCAGACATGCCAACACTTATAGTTTGTTTTAGCTAATTCATAGAGCCAGGGAGGTAGTCAGTTCTTTATAGCAAAATCATCTTTGAAGCACCTCTTACAATTCCACGTTTAAAATAAAGAAAATTCATAGCCATCTACTTATTATGTGTGTCTACCTCATTGAAGCTGATCAGTCTGTCAAAGACTGAGATGGATTTCCAACTTGATTATTAACAGTAGTATCATCTGTGTTTGTAAGGGGGAAACCTGAAGTTAACAACATCAGAATGAGTCATCAAAACCAGACCTCAAATTTCTAACTTCACATTTAAATTAGGCAAACCACATCAGCAGAGGTGTTCACTTATGCTAAGGTTTCCTATGTAAGAAGGCATAGCTGTACTATACTATATTACATATTATCACCACATTTGAACACCTCCAGTGAAGGATACAATTAAATTGATTAATATTTCCACAGTAAGGTAGACTCTTAGGAGCAGAGAACAGGCTGAAGGATAAAGAGCAGGAGAACTCTACAAACAAATATTTTGAGCCTGGGTGCCAGTGGCTTACACCTGTAATCCTAGCTTCTCAGAAGGCTGAGATCTGAGAATCATGGTCCAAAGCCAGCCTGGGCAGGAAAGTCCCCATGAGATTCTTATCTCCACCATTTACCCACTCAAAACCCAGATGTGGTGCTGTGGTTCAAGTGATAGTGTGCTAGCCTTGAGCATAGAGAGGCTCAGGGACAGTACCCAGGCCCTGAGTTCAAGCCCCACATTCCAACAAAAAAATTGTGTGTATATAATAATATATATTATATGTATATTACATATAATGTATATTATATGTAATATACATATAATATATATTATATAATATATAATCATACAGTGTATAATATATAATAAATATAACCATAGAACATAGAGTGTATATGTATATTACATATACACATATGGGCATATATATATATGTATATGCTAACATATATATGCATATATATATACTCTATACAGAGAGAGGGAGAGAGATTGTGATGTTGGTGATTTCTAGGCTGAGAGGGAAGAGGGACGATATTACCCTAATAACCTGAAAGAAAAATGCTGAGAAAAAAGTTATCATCTGAAGGATCTGTGAGTAGCAAGTCCCTGCTCTATATCACAAGCCATTCTGTTAATGTCAATACACCAGGATATTTTATCAGCATCTGAGCCCAACCATCATTCTCAGTCATCAGGGTGAAATGCTAAAACTCTGTGACAATCTCTCTCCCTCAATCCTTCTTACAATTTGCCACATAATCCAGTTGACTACAATCAAATTCTAATTATGACTTAAATATGGACCAACCAACCTATTGTATACAAAGGCTTAATGAAGGCCTTTATTGTTTATAGCAACTTCTAGGTTCCCTGTTTCATTCATCTTCTATGTAAAGTTTTGGAGACTTTTGTACAATAATAACATAAGCATCAGAACTTATATCAGGCCAATTCTTATAACCTGAAGGATAGATTAAAACACAAAGCTTTATTTATAAGTCTCTGCCTCATGTGGCTTTCTGCTACCTCTGTATTACACCTTTTTGACTTTCCAATGATAAGCATCTAAAAGATTTGGAATAACTAGGATAAGATTGGATAGATTCTTCTCAAGTGTATTTGTTTCCCAACAGTGACTGATATCTGATTGAAATACATATATCCAACATCAGCATATACATAACAGGAATTTCAGAATTTTAAATTTTTTCAAAGATGTTTCTCAGTAGATAGATGTATGTATATTCATTCACATCTACAATGGGTCTATATGTGCATGTGTATACAGAGTAGAGTTTTGTAATTTCCTTGTATTCTTCTATCCTGATGTTTTCTGATATTGTGTTTCAGATATTTTTCACCACTGTTGTCCTTACCTAACATAATGTGTTAATAATGATCATATATATTATTTTAAGTTCTATTTCTTCAGACTTGAAAAAATATTAATTACAGAAGGTTACAAAATAACAAAGTTCCCTAAAGTTTAAGAACACTAAAATACTGCAAAAAATATAACAAAGCTTCAGTAGATGTTTGCTTGTAATATACTTTAAAATGAGTGTTTTGAGCTGAATGTGGTGGCACAAGCCTCCAACTTCAAACCTCCAAAGGCAGAAGTGGTAATATCACAAATATGAGGCCAACTTGACTTACATAGCAAGTTCCAGGTAAGCCTAGAAAACATAGCAAAACCCAAACTGGAAACAGCAACAACAATAACACAAACACAAAACAAACAGAAAAGAGGATTTGCAGCTGTTTCCTCACAAGGTTCAATTTCAATTATGTGCTAGCACATGGCTAGGACATTGGATCTTTTGTTAAAGCACTGGAACTTTGTTAAAAGAAGGACAGAAAATTCTCTCGCTCCCTCCCCCAATCTCTCTCTCTCTATATACACACACACACACACACACACACACACACATATATATATATATATATATATATATATATATAATCTATCAGTGATAGTTGTGATTTAAAGGCAACACATAATCATTTTGTCTTATGAAAAATTAATCTTGAGTCTTGTGTAGCAAGTTATTGATAATGACAAAAAATGATTACAGAGAGAAGAAAAGAACAAAGGCAGCCAGAGGCTGCTGGCTTACACCTGTAATCCTAACTACTCAGGAAGCTGAGATCTAAGGATTACCATTGAAAGCCAGCCCTGGGAAGGAAAGTCCATCAGACTCTTATCTCCAATTAATCACATGAAAGCCTGCAGTGTTGCTGTGGCTCAAGTGGTAGAGCATTTGCTTTGAGCTAAAGAGCTCAGGGACAGCACCCAGGCCCAGAGTTCAAGCCCCATGACCACCACCACCAACAAAAAAAGAACAAAAGCAGAGAAATCATGTAACCATGAAGGCATATGATCAATACCTTAAAGTTCTCTAGATCAGATAGTGATTCCTATTGTTTTTATTAAAAGTAAATGATGTCTTGTACCACTGGCTTACCCTGTAACCTAGCTACACAGGAGGCTGAGATCTGAAGATTGTGGTTTGAATATCAGCCCAGACAGAAAAGAACATGAGACTGTTATCTCCAATTAACCACCAAAAAGCTAGAAGTGGACTGTGACTCAAGGGGTAGGGCACTAGCCTTGATACATACGTAAATTCCAGTTTTAGAAAGATTTGAACATAAGAGAAAAGACAACATAAGTGCATCATTATTGTTTTTAAGTATTTCAGAATTTATTATACTGATGACTGAAAGATAATGCAAAAGAATCAGTACAGAGCTGTGAAAACACAGGTGTATTCACATATTCTTTATTCTGGGTCTTGAGGCCATGAGAAGATTGGCTGAGTGTGGTCCGACATGACAAATATTCTCGATCTGAACATTATTTTTTACCATAGCAACTAGTCACTACCTGAAAAGACTGACAAACCTGGTGGATATTTTTCTCATGTACGGATTAGGTGTATTGACTGACCACAAAGAGGACAAAGATGAGCTAGTCACACTTCTGCACTTACTTTCTGCCTTTTGCTGGTTTGGACTGACTACTAGATGATCTTTTGGAAAACAACACCTGCCCCTTCCATGACTTCACTCTACTTCTCAACAGAATGGAGAGAATAATAATATCCTCTCACTTTTAACCTGTGAGAAGCATGAGAAAGAAGACAAGACTTGAAAGGACTGCATGAAATGCTCAGAGCACTCTAAAGCTGGGTACCTTGGCAACGCTGCATAATGCCATTCAAGTTCAGTGTTGGCATTGGATCACAGAATCCCAATCCTCTTTAAAAGCTACCCTGTCACACAGAAATAATCATAAGTCACATGTACAATTTCTTCTGTTAATTTTTTAAGACAATGAGGAACAGACTTTCTTTTAAATTACCTCTCTATGTATTATGGTCTTAAATGTGTTTAGTAGTATTATACATTCATGGCCATTAAACACTTTCACAGTTTTAAAAACATACCTTTGAAAGAGAAAAATGCTCAGTCACCTAAGCAAATAAAACTAAAATCAGTTGATAAGAGGAAGGAACAAGAACTGCATATCAGATTTCTGTTATAGGATGGTAACAATAAAGCACAACAAAAGCACTACAGGCTATGAAATTATAAAACCCATAGACAAGAGAAGCCAACCACAAAGGTGAAATGCAAAGTTCCATGATGGGCTAAATTCCAAAGAGTGGCAAATCCTTCCTAGCAAAACCAGACTGCAAACTGTGCAGACCATGTTCGCCCTGCAAGTGTGGACATCATGCAGTTCCGGGATGTATTTACACAGCTCACAGATATGGAGGATCATTTGTTGTAATTTAAGAATTGAATTGACTCAATGCTGTAATCCTAGGAGGATAAGCTTAGGAGGATCTCAGCTCAGAAGGCTGAGATCTGGTTCAAAACCAGCCCAGTCAGGAAAAGCCATGAGAATCTTTCTCTGATTAACTACCAGAAAAAGCCAGACATGTCTCTGTGGCTCAAGTGGTAGAGTGCTAGCTTTGAGCAAAAAAGCTCAGGGACAGAGTCCAGGCCCTGAATACAGCACTCCCAAATTACCCAAGCTGATTCAAAACTTTGGCAAACTAGCAGGGTATAAAATTAACCCTCAAAAATCAATGGCTTTTCTGTATGCCAACAATGAGAAGAGCGTGGCTGAAATCAGGAAAGCAACTCCATTCATAATAGCCCCACAAAAAATAAAATACCTAGGAACTAACTTAACCAAAGAAATGAAGGACCTCTATGATGAAAACTTTAAAAACCTGAAAAAGGAAATCAAAACAGAACTTAGAAAGTGGAAAAACCTCCCATGTTCCTGGATTGGAAGGATCAACATCGTGAAAATGCAAATACTTCCCAAGGCTATCTACAAATTCAATGCCATACTTATAAATATTCCAAACTCATTCTTCAAGGAGATAGAAGAGGCAATCCAAAAATTCATATGGAACAATAAAAGACCCTGAATAGCAAAACTTTAACAGAAAGAATAGTGCTGGAGGAATACCAATACTGAATTTCAAACTCTACTACAAAGCCATAGTAATCACAGGGCTGAGAAGGTGGCTCAGTGGTAGAGCACTTGCCTTGCCTGCATGAGGCCCTGGGTTCATACCTCAGCACCACATAAGAAGAAAAAATAAAAGCTGGAAGTGGCACTATGGCTTAAGTGGTAGAGTGCTAGCCTTGAGCTGAAGAGTTGAGGGACAGTGCTCAGGCCCAGAATTCAGGTCACACAACCGGACACCCCCCCAAAAAAAAAGCCATAGTAATCAAAACAGCTTGGTACTGGCACAAGAAGAGGCCTCAGGACCAATGGAATAGAATTGAAATCCCAAAAATGAACCCACAGACCTATAGCCATCTAATCTTCGATAAGGGAGCTAAAAAAATAGAATGGAAGAAAGACAGCCTCTTCAGTAAATGGTAAATGGTGCTGGAAAAATTGGTTAACTAATTGTAGAAATCTAAAGCTAGATCCTTATATATCACCCTGCACCAGAATCAGCTCCAAAGGGATCAAACATCTTGGAGTCAAAGCAAACATGCTGAAAACATTACAGGACGGAATAGGAGAAACCCTAGGTCTCCTTGCCACAGGCAGAAATTTTCTTAATAGAAACACAGAAACACAACAAATCAAAGAAAGTTGGACAAATGGGATTACATGAAGTTGCAGAGCTTCTTCATGGCAAAGGGCATAGCTAGCAAGATCAATAGAAAGCCCAGGGATTGGGAGAAGATCTTCACTAGCCATACGACGGACAAGGGTCTCATATCTAAAATATACTTGGAGCTCAAAAAATTAAATCCCCCAACAACAAATCCTCAAAGAAACAACTGCCAAATATATAAGTGGACTAAACACTTACAGAGAAACTTCTCTGAAGAGGAAAGAATGATGGCCAATAAACACATGAAGAAATGCTCAACCTCTCTAGCCATAAAAGAAACGCAAATCAAAACAACACTGAGATACCACCTCACCCCAGTTAGAATGGCTATAATCAAGAACTCTAATAACAACAGATTCTGGAGGGGATGTGGACAGAAGGAAACCCTACTGTATTGTTGGTGGGAGTATAAACTTGTTCAACCACTTTGGAAAGTAGTATGGAGGTTCCTCAAAAGACTCTGTATAAAGCTCCCTATGACCCAGCAATGCCACCTTTAGGCATTTACCCAAATGATCACAAACAAGACCATACTAAAGCTACCAGAACAACTATGTTTATTGCAGCATTATTTGCCATAGCTAAGATATGGAACCAACCCAGATACCTCTCAGTAGATGAACAGATCAAGAAAATGTGGTATATACACACAATGGAATCCTGTGCCTCCGTCAGAAAGAATGACATTGCCCCATTTGTTAGAAAATGGAAAGACTTGGAAAAAATTATATTAAGTGAAGTAAGCCAGGCCCAAAGAAACATAGGTCCCATGGTTTTCCTTATTTGACATAACTAGTATATGCCTGAGATAAGCAGAAAAGGTCAGGTAAGATGATATTATGTGAAATGAACCCTAAGATAGGGACACAAGGATTTTTTTTCTTTCTTGCTATTATTTCTAACATTTATAAGGTGATTGTTTTGTTGCTTTGTATGTCCCTCCCACATGGTATAACCCCTGTTTTCACTGTATTTGATGTTGGTATAATTTGGGGAGGGGAAGGGAAAAGAACAAATTGTTTAAATAGGGATACAGGTGGAACCATTGCAACAATGAGATGTACAAAATGCTATGTTGAAAAACAAACTTTACATCTTTGGTGAGGGGGGAAGGGAGAAGGGGGCAGGGAGGTGCAGTGTGGGGGAGGGAAGGGAGAGAAGGGATGGTAGGGGAAAAACAAAGGAGGAAGCAGCAATGCTTGATAAGAAATGTACTTATTACCTTGCTCATGTAATTGTAACCCCTCTGTATTGAATTTTCACAATAAAATACTTACTAAAAATTTTTAAAAAATTAAAAAAAGATCTAGGACTGGCAAAACCACCACTGGAAAAAAATTAGGAATTTGTAACAATAATAGGATTATATAGGTTAGAGTTTAGGGAATGGTGCAAAATTTGCAATTAGTGCAAAATGTCACAAAAGAAATACAAACCATTCAAAAATTAAATGCTATGATTGAAAAACACATAGAATGTGAAAATTTTTCCCCAAGTGATTTAATTATCTGAACATAAGAGATGAACAAACTAATGATCTTTAAGAAGCTTAATGAAAATTAATCAAATTCATATGTTAATAGAAAAAGTAATAAAATTATCAAAGCAAAGCACCTGAAGTCAATGGAATATCATTAAATGATCTAATATACATGTAGATGGTCTAATAAAGAAAAGCTAAAACTGAAACAGTAGCAATATTTGATAAAATAATAACTTTTGAATGTAGTTGTGGAGATGGGAGGGAAATGAATGGTAGGGAGAAAAAGGAGGAGACAACAATGCTTGATAAGAAATGTACTCATTACCTCACTCAGGTAACTGTAACCCCTTCCTGTACAGAATTTTCACAATAAAAAATGTATTTAATTTAAAAAAGAACAATAAGTCATGTAGAAAATTTCCCCCCAAAATTAGTAACTAATGAAAATATAAATTCTCTATCAGTCAAAAATCACAACTTAAATTCACATATATTATAGATTGAATAAAATGAAACAAAACACCAAAATTTATATATATACATATAACATATATTATATTTAAATATGATATTTATATATGTATATTCAAATATATATTTAAAAGAAAAAAAGGACTAGTGAATATATAGGGTAAAAGGCTCAAGTTGATAAAGTGTCTTTCTAGTAAGCATAAAGCCCTGAATTCAAATGCCAGCAAAATTAATTTCTAATATTTAAAAAATCATCAATCACAGAATAGAAGAATTTATTGAGAGTATAAATGTCTAACAAAGAACTTGTATCTAGAATATATAAATAACTCTTACACATAAGACAAAGACACATAATTAAAAGCTGACAATAATCTTTTTATGTTATATTGAGGTTTAAACATAAGGCATCCGACTTGCTAACAAAGCACACTACTGTTAAGCCATGCATGCAGCCATATTTTGAGTTAGGGTTTACTTCCTGGCCAGGCATGGACCTAGACTGTCTATTTTTGTCTTTCTGTTATAACCAGGATGTCGAGGTATACACCACCACCACGTCCAGCATCTTCCTGTGAGATGCAGTCTCACTGACGTTTCTGACAAGGCTGAAACCCTCTGCAGTTTAAGCTCTCTCAGCCTCAGCCTCTCATGAGGGGAGGGTGACAAACACATGCCACCATTCTCAGGGATAGTTTCAAAAAGGCCTTGAGAATTTTTTGCCCAGCCTGGCCTAGAAGTCTCCATCTCAGCCTCCCACAAAGTTAAGACCAGGTGTGAGTAACTGGAATCTGGCTAAAATTGACAATAATCTTATGATGACCCTTCACAAAAAACACTGCAGAGTAGCCAAGAATCACAGAAAAACATGCAATTAACCATATGTTGGAAAGTCTGCCATCAAAGAGATACATTTGGTATTAATATTTGGCTTTAGTATAGAAGAAACCCAGAAAATATCATTAATTCTTATTGTTGGTGGGGGTGTGAATCTATGGAATTACTTTTATTTCCCAGCAATCCTTTCTTTTAAATTTTATTGTGAAGGTGCTGTACAGACTATATAGTTATGTGAGTCAGATAATGAATACATTCCATTTGAACAGTTTTTAACCAAAGGGTGTTTCAATATATATGCAGATCTAGATATCTAGATCTAGATCTAGATCTAGATCTAGATACAGATACAGATAGTTATTTAGTTGTTAGCCCAGAAACCTCCTCCCTCATAGCTTAGCAACTAGTGGCCCATGTAGTAAAGGCAGCAAATGATCAGCCCCTACTCCCTTTCCCTGAGAGAGAGCACCCCTTTAGGATAGCTATGAACCCCAAGATCCCCCAAATCCCAGAGGTTATAAAAGGTCACTTGAGACAATAGCTAGCACTTCTTACTCTTTTTTCCTTGTGAGAAGGGTCTTGCTTTACTGGCAATAAACATTTTCTTTGTTCTTTGTACCTGGATGTCCTCATGGTTTTCTGGCAAAGTATAATTTACTCTAACATAGGTGCATTGGCTGGGAACTAGGTTTATCTCTGTGAATTTGCTCAACTGAGCTTCTGGGTAGCCTGAGTATCAATCATCTCTGTGCTAGTTGCCCTCTTACCCTGAGAGTTTGACCCCAGAGGCCCAGACTTCTGTCAGACCAACACCAGACATTGCAGGGCCTCCTCCTGCCACCAAGTGCTCTCCCACATCCAAATCACTGTGGACTTGGGATTCCTTTCTGCGAGTCTCCAGCTGAAGACTTAGGGTCTGAGGCACAGGCCTAGAACCTAGACCTGAGGCTCTGGTACAAAGGGATCAGGGGATGATCTACCACTGTCTCCTGCCACACTCTCCCTAAGACTGAAACATTCTGGGGATACCTGGATTGTTTTGGCCCTAGATCAATTAGGCCTTAGACCTAATTCTAGGTCTAAGATTCCATCTGACTCCCCCCTTGGGTGCATACTGGCCAATATGCTCTCTCTCTTCACTTAGCTCCTGGCCCAAAGCGCCAACACCTCATTAATCTGTACAAGTGAGCATGGCCTGATGATGACCTAGGGTGCCCATCCAAATGGCCACTTAAGACACCTTTAACCCCATCATTATTTGGGATGTATACAACTACTGTGAGCACTTGGAAAAACAGAGTACATCCAGGTCTTCTCGTTTCTTCACTCTCTCTTTCTAACTACATCCAGACTAAAAAACAAATCATCTCTCTCCAAACCAAAAATCATTTAAATTCTACCCTCTCAAGGCCAAACTGTCTAAAAACTTTCTCCCTCCTGCCTTCCCTGAGGCCCCCATTGCCACTGCCACCATTGCCTCTGACTTCTCAAACCCCGCCCCTGCCAACTTCTCAGGGTCCCAGATGGCACCAGCCCAGCTCCCTCCTCACACTCCAGCCCTCCCTCCTGCCCATCTTCAGCAGCTCCTCCCAGGGCTCCTTCCTTGGGTGGCCACCATCTCAGCCTCTTCTCCCACTTCACTCCCTTCAGTCTTCTCAGCAGTCCCTCCTCCCATCAAGCTGTCAAAACCAAAGTCCTCCTCTCTCTCAAGGTTAACTCCCACATGGCTCTGCTCCTCATTCCAGGCCTTAGTCACCCCTCCCCTTTACCAGCCCTCCTATTCTTAATCTACTCCAATCCCCCTCCCCCACTTGTCCTACACTGCCCACCAAGTCCTTCTCTGCTATAAATCTCTCCCAGCCATCTCCTGTAACTTTTCTTGTCTGGTATCAGCTCCATCTCTGTCTCTGTCTCTGTCTCCATGTCTCTCTCTCTCCAGACTGGAGATCATTTCCCACTAAATTGCTTCCATTCCCACTGATTGCCCTTTGACTTGTGCCATGAGAGTGAGATGCAGGCAGGGTCCCAGGGACCCCCCCTGTAGATTCCCTCTTAAGAACTAGCCTTCCTGGATCAGTGGTTCCTCTTGTACCTTCTTCCTCTCTGTAGCTGGTTTTGATTCTTTAGACTAAAACTGTTGGTCCACTACAAATGCTTGTTCACCTCTGTGGCTGCCTTTGTGCCTGCCACTCTGTGTGGACATAAGCCTTACATTTCCCAACCCCCTTCTCTAGCTAACACCTTCTTCTTTTCTACACCCTAAATAAATAGGCCTCTGCCCTATCTCTGTCTTTAATCCATGACTGACAGTGGCTGGCTGGCTAATACACTGGACCAGCTTCTCTCTTTTACTGCTTTACCTTCTTCCTTCCCAAAAATGTCTCTGGGACTCAGACCATGATTCAATTATTTTCTCTTTCCTAAGTTCACTCACTATGGTATCTAAATTCTTAATTTCTCTCTTAAGCCAAACTCCTCTAGGAGGTAGAAAATAAAAATCCTGCCCTCTCACCTCTCCCATATTGGATACTTCTCTCCAATGCTATCATTGAAAACCTGCTAAGCCACCCTCTCCCCCAATTCTCATTACTGGCCTTGGAGACTGACATCTAGAAAGAGACAAAAGACACATGGTGGGTTTTCTACAAGCTCCTCTCCAGTCTTCCATCAAGCTTACTCTTCTCATTCTTCTAAGAGTTACACAATCAATTCATATTCAGGTATGCCTTGCTAACAGAATTACTGCCTCTCTTCACAGGCCATGTAAACTGAGATCTGACCATCTATTTTGTTAGCAAAGATGTCTAAACTTACTCTATTGTCAAATCTCTAATTCTAAGTAACTTCTTACAGCTATCCTGGTACCTCTTGCTGGGAGGAAATTCTCCACCCGTTCTCTGATTCTGCATTAACTCCCTAATGGCTTAAATCACCAACCCCTAAGCATGCATCAAGAGGATGCCAAGCCATGTTCTCATCCTGTGGCTTGACTCCTGCTTGTTCTTCTCTGGTCACCATGGCATCCCACTTCAGCTTTACATTGGTGCTAAATTGGTTTGTTGGTCTTGCTTTTGTTCTTTCTATCCTATTTCCCCCACTATAGTAAGTATATCAAGAAGCTCCAAGATTTGATTCTTCAGAATGTGGCTTCTCCTTTTTCCTACTTTATTATAAAAGTCCCACAAAAATTCCAGTGCCAAGGTGGGCATCTTGGTTCATTAAAGCCACTGGTGGATGGCTTTGATGGGATGGCTGCTGAGCGATAGAAACCCCTACAGGGGAGGTGCACCCCCTGACAAATTCCAGAGCCCTGTGGTCTTTCCACCACTCTGACAGCTAGCTTGTTGATGCCAGACATGCCATCCAAACATCATTTTGGAGTCACTCAAAATAATCTGTTTTATATGTTTCACTAAAAACCTGGAGATCAATCCTTTTGTTTGGATTTGTGTCTCTACTGGGGAAATCAGAGTCTACTAGGTGCTATGTCCCCTTCTGCAAGAAGGCAGTTGGGAGTATGAAGGCAACAGAGAGCCTGGTTCAAACAACTAACCAAATGCCTTGCTAACACAATCAAACCCTGAAAACAAGAGCTCCAGCTAAAGTGCTTTGTTAAAAAAAGGTTTTGTCTTAAATCTTGGTCATCTGCAAGAATAAGATTGGCCAAAACATCTCTTGCCACTAAAAATTATTCAAAAGTGTGTGTACATGTTCAAGATAAAACTGTCAGCATGATGTAAGAAGAGAAGCTGTCCAACCAGCTGTGACAAAGAAATGTAAATCGAGAGGAAAGTTAGTAAAAAGGCCTTAAAAGGGAAACTGAGAAAACACCTTTGGAAAAGAAATGATTTGGAAAGTAAGAATTGTCTTAAATATTTGTTTCAAAATGGAAAAGGTAGAAATTAAGACAAATTCCAGAAGGTTCTAGTAGGTGGCAGATGGTATGAGTATATATATAAATTCTTATAAGATAAAGCTTACTAAAATTGGTATGTAATTAGGTCTGTTATTTAAATACTGATGTAAAACCAGCATGTCATTCTTTATGTCCATCTAAAGTCACATGTCTTTAACCAGTCTGTGTATAAATTTGTAAGCCACTGAGCAGGAGATGTGACAATTCATCTGAGGTACGAGGCCTGGACCACATCCTGACTACCTCCACCATGGTAAAAGTAGACTAGACTCCTGCCTGACTCTATCACATGCAGCTGATTCTTGGCAAAAGACTGCTTTAAATTTATAAAAAATTAAGACTTTTGTGGGACACTCTATGTAAATCTTACCCAGCCTAACCTAAAAAAGCTGGCTATGTTGTTATGCTATCAAAACAAGTGTAGGCCAGGACAGCCTCTTGTGAACTTACTAGGTTTTCCAGGCAGTCAAGCTATATTATATCTACCCTAAAACTCTCATCCCATTTATTGAGTTTTGTCAGTGCAGAGTTCTGGCAAGTATTTGTTGGTTGATCCTTGATAAGGTGCAGGTAAGCTCTATTTATTTCTATTTGATCTCCTTGTGGCTTTAATTGGAAATAATAGGGTATTGTGGCAAAGACTACAGTTCAAAGCCAGTCTTGGCAGAAAAATCCCTCTGAGACTCCACCTCCAAACTAACCAACAAAGAGCCACGCTGGAGGCAGGTCTCAAATATTAACCAACCAAATGCTAAAATTGGCACTGTGACTCAAAATGGTAGAGAACTAGTCTCACGCAAAGCACTTAGGGACAGTGCCCAGGCCTTGAGTTCAAAGCCCATGAATGCTAACTGGGATGAGTTATCCCAGCAATGAGCAAATCCCAGAACAAGGCCAGTCCTGACAATAAGGAACTGTGGATAGGTATAAGAGGAGATGATGTCACATCAGCCACTTTGTGTCTGCCCTTTCAAAATTAATCAGAGCCAAGAGGTTAAAGGAAATAAGTTAAGAAACTGTCCATCTAATGTCCATACCTGTCTCCCCTCTAACTGGACAGGAATTTACATTCTTGCCTTTGTTACCGGCTATTTGTGTTTATAGTGAGTCTTAGACTCAGGGCTGTTAGCCTTGGCAGCTTTCTGTGTAGCCCATACATACCCTGTAGCCTTGGCAGCTTTCTGTGTAGCCCATACATACCCTGTAATCCAGGCATCTACCAAGGCCCCCAGTCAAAACCCTTAACCACCTCAACCCAGCCTCACCTTCTGACTGCTGACCAGTCTAGCATGCCCTCCCCTACCAGTAGTCAGATATACAAAGTACCTAGGGACCTTTTCCACCAACTCCAAGACTGCCTGGGATGCAGGAGTCCATCTAGCCAAGTCATCCAATTTTTAATTGTCTGCCCCAAATCATTCCTTTTGCTGTTTGTGCTTTCTAATAGTTTTATTATTTCCCAGCCCCTGCCTCATGAGAGTTCTTCCAGACTTCACTCAAGGACTTGTATCTACCACGACAGGACAGCTGCTACTTGCTGCCTTCTCCCAAAGGGGACCACATCTCCACACCTTTGCCTTTTACCTCTCATAGCGGTGCTTCTTCCCAGCAGAAGGAGTCTGTGTCCTCTTTCATATCAAAGAGCAGGAGATGTTAGATCAACCTGGAAGGGCCTTGTGCAGGTCCTTGTCTGTACAGGTCCAAGGCTGCCGCCCTACTGGATTCTTCTGCCAGCCTAAACAGCCTTTTCACTCCTGAGTCTACCAGACTGAACAAACCAACTTGGATCCAGCCACCCTCATGCATCACAGAAACACAAGGTACCAAAAATATCAAGGGCAGAAACAACATCACCAACCATCCTAACCACCCCAAACAAGTAACACCTAATCATTTTCTCTTGGGGTGGGTTTAGGAACAGCACCCCTGTCAGACTGGCCCCTGTCTCATCACATATTGGCAACCTAAAATACCAATATGGAGGATCCTCCTCCTTAGAGTCCATGCGGGGCCACATGCATTATAACATCTGGTACCACCTGCCCCAAATGACTAATGCCTCTAATTTTTGTCTGAGGCAGGAACTGGAGATGAGACATGTGCTCAGGCCCTGCCTGCTTCTGGTGTACAAACCTGTGCCAGATATAAATGACATCTATTCTGATTCTTATAATTGAAGAAAGTCTTCACATGAAGGATCAGCAGATGCTCTGATGTTATGCATGCCCTGGGTTGTAGTGCCAGAAAATAACACTTGTGCCCAGGTTCAAAATTGGACCCATGACTGTATAGAACTAAAGATAAGCAACTTTACTTGTGCTAACTATGAATGCATCTTATATGCAAAGGGCCATGTTTCATTACCTAATGGCTGGTTTTTACTTGTGAGAGTTTTATTTTTAACCATATCCCTGCCAATCTGCTTCATAACTCCCAATGCTGCCTAAGCCATCTAGCTGTTGTACCACCCCACAAGGAGCTCTTCCAGCCTCAACAACAAGAGGTCTAATGCTAGAAAATGTGCATTGCCCTCACTTTCTCCTTGATTGGAATACCAGGGCTGGTGGTAAGAGCCTATAAGGGTATCATACATTTGGCCGGCATAGTGGCAAAAAGCATTAACTGAACCTCCTCTGCCATTGCACTGTTATCCTTCCCAATCACACTGCCTTGGTTACTATTACTCCACCACCAAGTCTATGAGGAGATTAAAAACATGTGCTACTATGACCTAACTGATAGCAGCTATGCCATCTAGGGACAAGTCAAACATCTCAGAAAGCTTGAGGAAAATATCCAACAGGTAAAGGGGGATGGGACATATTCTAGTGGCATACTCCCTGGCTCATGCTTATCTTGGGTCCCTTAACTGCCATTTTTTTGCCTCTTACTAAGTGTGCCTTGCCTATTCAGGTGCATGCAGAACATCCTTATGGGAAAGATGAGACTTTTCACCAATCAGTTTTTCAATCAGTTGCTCCTAGCAAGTCATTGTCTCTCATTGACTACTTTTCCCTTTTCTCAGCAGGAAGCAGCTCCAGAAGAAAAGACCTTTGCCCCTACTCCAGACTGGATGCCACTCTCATCGAATTATTAAACCAAAGAGTGGGGAATGTTAGCCCAGAAGCCTCCTCCCTCACGGTTTAGCATGCTCTTTCCCTAAGCAACACTAGGCCCATGTAGCAAAGGCAGCAAATGATTAGCCCCTATCCGCTTTTCCTGAGAGAGTACCCCTTTGGAATTGCTATGACCATAGAAGGCAGAGAGATTCCTTCAAATCCTGGAGGTTATAAAAGGTCACCTGAGACAATAGCCAACACTTCTCACTTCCTCTCTCTTGTGAGAAGGGTCTTGCTGGCCCCGTATTGGCAATAAACACTTTCTTTGTTTTTTGTACCTGGATGTCCATGTGGTTTTTCTAGCAAAGTCTAATTTAATCTAACAGGTATTATCTAATCAGGCTAACCATACCTATCTCCTTTCTGGTCATTTCTTCATGATGAAAATTTTCAAAACTCCCTTCTCCCTTTTCAAAAGTGAGACAATACAGTTGCCTTTAGCCATTTTATTGTCCAAAAGAGTACCAGAATCTTTTTCTCCATCTGATTCTAACATAGTACTCCTTGTCCTCATCTTCTTCAACAGTACCTCACAGGTAAAAAATGACTTGACAATTCAACTCTTCAGTAAATACAAGGGAAATAAAAAATCATGTTTTACACATGAACATCTTGTAGATGAACATTTATAGCCATTTTATTCACAAGAGCTAAAACTGTAAACAATTAAATGTCCACCAATAAAGCAATGGATTGACAAATTGCTGCATAATTATAGAATGAAATACTACTCTGTAATAAAATGGAACATAACTTCTTACACACCCAACATGGATGAATTTGAAAATGTTATGATAAAAAAATCCAAATGAGAGAATACTGTTTGAATCTGCTGTATAAAGACCAAGAGGAAGCCAAGCAAGAGATGGTGAAACCAGAGCCTGATTATCTCTGCCCTGGGAGGGTAGGTGTGGAATGACACACCTTATGCAAGTTCAAAGGTTCTTGCTGGGATGATGGAAGCAATTTATATTAGTGAGGTCATTGATGGAGTGCATATATTTACATATACAGCTAAAAATGTGTTAGAATGAACATTTAATATAAATATATGGTTCATTATATGGAGACTATCTCTCTATCTATAAGAACAAATAAATCGGAAGAGAAAGGAGTTAGTGATCACATGGAAGAAATCCTGGAGTAGTGACACCTCAGGATAATATTATTCAAATCACCCTGTGGAAATGTGAACTCTCACTTATAAATGTTCATCTGCTCTCTGCCAGTTTTATAGTGGGGAAGCATATTGTATAAACAGCCTTGCAAGTGGCTGTGTTTATTTTCAGTTTCAGACAATGAGACAATAACAGGCTGTGAATTTGAGATGGTGAGATCTGTTAGGTGTAAGAAAAATTGTTAGCAAGAATGTGAATCAGAAAAGAGCAGTCTTTCTTTCTCTTAAATGCTACACTGACCAGGAGACTGGAACTAAGGGTCTTCTGTAAGCTTATCAACAGGTTTATTACCACTTCAAGACTTAAACAACACTTCACAAACTGAATCTGTAAGGTGAAAACAATTCTCCCTGGGACATGAATCCAGCTTACTCTGTGAAGTTCTTAACTCTTAATGGTCGTATAAAAGAATAATCCTAACCAGCCACCAGTGTCTCACACCTATAATCCTAGCAACTCAGTAGGCTGAGATCAAAGGATCACTGTTCGAAGCCAGCCTGAGCAAACAAATTCAAGAGACATGTCCAATATTCAGCAAAATGCCAAAAATAGAGGTGTGATTGAAATGATAGAGTACCAGCTTTGAGTTAAAAAGTTAAGCAGAAGTACAAGGCCCTGAGTTCAAACCCCTTCCCTGCCACACACACACACACACACACACACACACTCACACACACATATGCACACACACAAGTCGTCCTTATGGTCAACATTATTGTGTTCCAATCAATGTAAACAATATAACTATGGAGTGACTTGCAGGACGAAGTAGTAATGTTGAGAAGAGTTGAAAACCTAAATATTTTATATATGTGGATAATTAAGCAAGTAGATAACTGTGGTCAATTTACTGTAATGCAAACCTTTATTAAACAAATAACTTGATCATTTGTTTAGAAAGTGAGACATTGTTAGAAACTGAGCACTGAGCCTTTCTCTTTTAATGGGAACAGGAAATTATGTGCTCAAATACTATTATCACAGTTTTTCTTATTCTAAATCTCCCAGAAACATAGGGTTGTTTTTTTTGTTTGTTTGTTTGGTTTGGTTTGGTTTGGTTTGGTTTTTTTGCCTCCCTCTGCTTTAGTTTTCTTACTTTGAGTAAAGGTAGATGGCTTGCCTGGTTTGTATAGTTTATATAGTATAACATGAAATCTCAACCTGCACTATTGTCCAGTCCAAATGCTTTTATATTGACCACATGGTGTTCTTACCTTTGTTTCCTCACCTTTCATAGAAACCCAGCCACAAAGCTGGTGAAGACATTTTTTTACTATGGGCTTTAACTCATGTCATGAAAAACCAAGATGTAGACAGAGATTTAAGGAAACCCAGAGAACAATATATTTAAGATGGAAAATATCTGACAGTAAAGAGTGTCATTTGCTGAACAAACATTCACATTCACTAACAGGAAGTGACATCTCACTGCTTAGGTACTATCGCCATGTTCTAGACTCAATGTCAGTCTTATATTGCTTTGTCTATTGTTTTTCCAAATGAACTTAATATCTTACATTTTGTGTTTTTCTTACTCAAGTAATCCTTCAGGGTACATCCATGAAAACAAAATATCTGAGAGTAAAGCATTTGTAATGTAAGAAGCACCTTGCCAGGACAAAGGTCAGGCTAAGTGAGTTCAGAAAAAGAAGTGTGACAAAAAAGAAAGGAAAACAACCCTATTCTGATAGGGTTGCATCCAGGGCAGATAGCATGCAGCAGATTCAACACAGAAGACTGTAAAGAGGAAGTGGTGGAAACTGAAAGCTGATCAATCCTATAAGTAACTTATTGAGAAGATAACATTTTTCCAAATATGGTGATGACTGCTAGAGAAGTAATTGTAGAGCCCAACATGAGGGACTGATAACCACTACTATGGGTTAGATTTCCAGAAGGTATTAAAGGCTTTGTCCCCACGGTGGGGCTCTTGTGCCTACTGGGAGCACTCTAGGTCATTGGAAGCATTGCATTAAAGAAGATTGTGGAACCCTGTTCCTTCTCCTGTTTCCTGACCTTGATGTGAGCACTTGGGTACTACATCATCCTACCATCTGCCACCACACCAGAGAAGTTCATTATTGATCATGGACTACAATCTCTGAAATGAGAAGCCAAAGTGAACCTTTTTTCTTTGTAAATTGACTGTCCTCGGTATTTGTTAGAGAAACATTGGCTAGCCCAGCCATGTTTGACTTAATAATTTTAGAGAAAAATGCATACATGGAGAGTGTGAAGTTGTATAAAAATGGGAAAGGTCAATCGGGCGCCAGTAGCTTGCACCTTATCCTACTTACTCAGAAGGCTGAGATCTGAGGATCACAGTTCAAAGCCAGCCCGGGCAAGAAAGTTGATAAGACTCTTATCTGCAATAAACCACCAGAAAACCGGAAATGGCGCTGTGGCTCAAGTGGTAGAGTACTAGCCTTGAGCTGAAGAGCTGAGGGACAGTGCCCAAGGCCCAGAGTTCAAGCTCCATGGCCAACAATAACAACAACAAAAACAATGGGAAAGGTCTTATGAATTTCCTCTTATTTTTTCTTTGCAGATTTTTAAAATTTTATTGAAAAGATACTGTGCAGAGGGGTTACAGTTACATGAGTAAGGTAATGAGTACATTTCTTATGCTTTCTTTCAATGAATTAGCAATACTTTATATTTCAGGAGATGTGAACTTCTATTGGATTTCTGTTCTGAAATTTTGTATTACCAGTCCTTACCTTCAGAACAGTTGCCACTCTATTTCCTTAAGAATCATAGGAATAGTAGTTAATTATTAGTTCTTTTCCTCAGCAATTTCCTTGAGCTGTAGACAGGATTGGAACTATTTTTCCAGCTATTCTGTTACATTCTTCATGTCATTGTACTTGCTTCACGTCCAAGGTCCCATCTCATTAGATGCTACAGCTCTGTGTGCAGAGACTTGGCATTATTATGAATGGAACATTATTTACTCCTATTAAACAAAAGGTGGTTTTATGTAAGCATTAAAACATTATTGCTTTTTGACTCCCTGGATCCATCAAATACCGGCTTGTGCTCTATGGCCTGGCAGGAAGAAATCATATGTTAACATTCAGACATGATATACACAGAAAATAAAACCAGTATTTGTTTGTCTTTAAATATTAGAAACGTGATTCCATCTTGGCTGCTCCTTCCCAGAACACCAGATAGGAGGAAGTAGAAAACAGCTCCCCTAAATCCTGAATAGGAGAGGGTGGCACAGGAAAAGCTTTTGAAAATCTAAGTCTCACTTTGGTTAACCCCCTTGAGACAAGTGACGGAAACATGTTTGGAAAATCAGAGAAAAGATGCTGCATTCACATTAGTAGGATATAGCAAGAGAGGAATGAAAGTCTAAACATAATCCTGCCCAAGCTAACCTATCACTTCTGACACAAAGAGAAAAAAAATCAAGGGCATTTCTTATTCCCATTTTTTGCTGAGTCCTTTCCATGTCTTGGTTCTAAAAACTGGCAACTAATTTTCATAGCATTTTGTTTTCAGTCCTGGGGCTCGAACTCAGGGCCTGGCGCTATTCCTGAGCTCTTTTTTGTAAGCCTAGCATTCCACCACTTTGAGACACATCTCTATTTCTGGTTTTCTGATGGTTAATTAGAGATAAGAGTCTCATGGACTTTCCTCCCTGGGCTGGCTTTGAACCATGATCCTGAGATCTTAAACTCCTGAGTAACTAGGCTTACAGATGTGAGTCACCAGTGCCTGGCCTTTCATAGCATTTTAAAAATTATTTATGAATATCCATGGTTTTTGATAACTAATACCATCATGAATAACTTCCAAAAGTAACCTTATTGGACATAGACAAAAGACTAGGGCCCCAGCTTCACTTTGCCACAAAGGATTACAGGTGTAATTTTGAACTAATTTTCTCCAACACCTGGTCTCCAGCCAGAAGCATCATATACAGATTCTCAGATCCAGGACACAAAGGCATCAGAACCTGGATGTCTAAATCTACTCACAAACTGTTCCACATATTCTTTTTTAATGCTAATATTTGAGGATCACTTTTTTAAGAATTTTTTTAGAAATGTTCTCTGAGTCATTTCCCTCACCTACAAAACAAGGGAATTTGATAAGGTATCTTTTAAATGTATCTCATATTAATCAATATTGACTATTCAGACCTTTTAATTCTGTAAAGAGTCTTTATCATTAGATATCTTTTAGCAGTATGATTCATGGGGAATAGTAGATACCCAAGACATAAGATGCATATAACATGCTGCCTGTTCTGACTTGAGAAAATAGACAGCCTGATGGAGAAGTACTTCAGGACTATAACCTCTCTTTAGGAGTTTCATTTACTAAATTAAGGGATTAACAAACCCCTTTTCCTAGGAGGGACAAGAAAATGTGCAAATGGAAGTGTATTTCACATGGCTCCTGAGTAAACTCAAGAGTATAGAAGAACACTATGACATACAAAAAATACAAAGAAATTAGGGCTCCTATGGCCACTTAATGTCATCGATGCATGAAAAATAATCATAGTCTAAACGTTCTATTGGAGAAAGCTTCCTTTACGAATTCTTGTACTTTAAGCTGAGTAAATTTCCTTACATTATTATAAGTATTGCTATCTGCTCTTTGTGCACAAACAGGTAAACCCAACTTAGTAAGTCAGGGGAAAAATCCTACACAAAATTTATATTTTACAGCTCTGTTGGTGTTGTGTTAACATTTCCAGATTTCCTCTATACTTCTTTCTCCTTTGGAGGACTTGTGATTACAGTTATATTGTGCCAAAAGAGGAGAGATGAGCAGAAGCAAAAATGATTCTTTTTTTCTTTCTTCTCATAGGTAACTGCTATTTTTCATTCTGGAATGCTGGTGCAGTTTTGTCATGACAGGTGATTCTTGGTTCCATTTACTTTCTTGGATTTCTTTGTCACAAGACTGTGGTATCAAATATTTAAGATGCCGTATATTCCATGAATAATAGCACCGTCGATGAGATACAATGACCTTTTCAGTATTCTATATTGTGACTAGCTGTAGTCATTCCATTCATTTTGCTCTTTTATGGCCTCCCTGAGCTTGAGAGCAAAGAGGGAAATGGCCATCAGAATCAAAATATGATGTGCCAAAAGGTCAAAATAGTAAAGTACACTAGTATATTTCATAGAATATATTAAGGTATTAAAGTCCTAATATCTTGCACTGGTGCCAGAATCTATAACGGGAGAAGCAAATGGAAGCTTAGGAATTCACAATGGTTGAGAACTGGATCTGATCCACATGGGGAATGACAACTTCTCATCAGAATTCAAGTGAAATTTTGTTTCTTCTATTCAAGTGTTGAGTTCTTTTAAATATATATGTGTTGAGGGTTTGTTGAAACATATAATTTCACTGTAGAAGGTAAGAGAATTTATCTCCTCTGTAGCTTCTGCCATCTGGTGTGTTATTTTCCACAATTTCCCTCATCTTTCTAATTTCATCTCACTCTTCAAAAGAATTTGTGTGTTCGTATGCAGCTGAAGGTAAATAGAGAGAGAGAGATGGCAAGTGGGTGGGAGATAGAACAATGATAACGTTTCCAGTCTTCAATGTTAATACTTTGCTGTTTAGATGCGACTTAAAGTGTTTAATACTAAATTTATGTATAATAATACTCCCATGAGCAGAATATCACTTTAAGAATATTGCTGTTTTATTTCTTTTCTCTAATTTTCATGTGAGAAAACTTGGCAAAATTTTTCTTTTTAAACTAGTAACATTTCAACCAAGATTGCTGTCAAACCTTTACCCAATTGTACAATGGTTTCAGGAAAAAAATTTTTTTTTACTAGAAGCTATAAAATTAATGAAGAACAAAATCTGCTCTTAAGTTCACAGCAATTTCTATTAAATAGAGAGAGTGCAGGAAGCTAACTACTTTGTGAGTTTTTCAAAAAATAGTGTTGTGTTTTATTTAATTAATTAATAGAAATATACTTGTTTTGACTATATTTTTATCTATAGAAAGACAGGTGTTCACAAGTTAAATTTTATTTTTGAGTATTCATAATGTGACTATTTCAAACATGAAAGAGTTTTACATTTGAAAAACATGAGAAGGAAAAGGAGTTTAAAACAATAAATCCAGGGAATGAATATACTTTAAATTTACAATTTACAAAGATAAAGGTCTAAAAATTATAATTTATAAAGGAATAACATGTGTTAAACTGTCCTTAGGATGATTCAAATTTAATATATCATTCCAAATAAGCTACAATTAAAAGAGTATACTGAATTTCAATTAACTTTCAAATTTTATCAACTTTGATACTTCTCAAGGAAATATTCATCTAAACCAATGTTATAGTGAGAAATAAATGATTGATTATGGTTTTGCTAAAGACTCACTGATATTTATTTAATGATTATGTGAACATTACAAAGTAGCTCTCCTTATTTTCATACATGAGAATGGAAGGACAAGAAGCATTCTTAGATGAAAACCAGAGAGATCATGAACTTTTTCCTTTATCCAGTCTGAGGACTACCAAGATGAACAGGAAGTATTTATTCTCACTAATGATAAAGTAAAATCATTTTGATGGCCTGAGAATTCACAGCTCCTTTCTGAGCTCTTCTGATTCTCCTTAGCATAGTTCATTAACTTGTTTTCTATTGACTTCAATGTTGCAGATCTATTGCTCCCTTCCAAATTATAGCAAGAGAAAAAAGGAAAAAAAGATGTATTTTCAGTGGCTTTTAAAAACATTTTCTTAACATATGTAGATTAGTCCACATGGAAACACCATATGTTTCCAGTTCGCCTTTTGGAAACTACATATGCTACATCACCCAACAGCAAATGAAGTGACATTGACCATGTCTCTTCATTTCCTCTAGTTTGTACTCTGATGAAAAAGTTAATGAATAGTCTATGTCTATCACACTTTAAAAATAACAGTCGCTTTTAATGAAATCTTTAGAAAATAATCTTTATCTCCTTATCATTTAAATGTATTACTCTGTCTGTACTACATTTTAAATTTTAAATTGCAACTGTGAGCATTAATTAAGGCAATAGTAACTCAGGACTATTTAGAATGGACTCAGCTTGCTTTGTTTAGTTCTCAATACATAAATATAATATTTTCAATTTATCTAGAAATTCTTTTTATAAAGAGATGTCTCTTGAGCCCTTTGGTGGTTGTCTTTCCATCTTCTTTACTTTGTAGGGCTTGAATCTCTCCTAGGGTTATATTTCTGAACTACAGATATTGAAGAGTTATTGAACAGGCCAAATTTCCAACTTGGTATATCATTTAACAATTTTTACAACATCCTTCAAATATTGGTTCAAGGCTGGGAACAGTGGCTCCTGCCTGCAATCCTGAGAGCCAAAAATTTGGAGGATTATAGTTTGAAGCCAGCTAGGGTAAAAAAAGTTATCAAGTCCCAATCTCAAACAATAGCTGGGCCCATCAGGCATTTATCATTCTAGTTGTGCTAGAAGCATTAATAAAAGAATCACAGTTCAGGCTATCTGAGTTAAATAGTGAGAGATCAAGTATGAGAGGCCTGAGTTTAACCACCAACACCACCACTTCATGAAAGATCCATAATCACTTCTTTTTCATTAGTTATAATTTGAAAGAGAGTAATTGGTCTGTATAATAATGATAATAGAAAATGAGGCAATAAACTATGTATCAAGAGTTAGAAGACAACTCAAATGAGAGCTGGAGTACTCAGGTCTGCAAGATGAATAGACATCGTCATTAATGAAAATAAAGGTTTGACGTTAATCAAAATTGCTTTTGGATGGGTTCAGGGAAAGGTTATAATCTTCTTATCTTAATCCAACCATACCTTTTTGCAGCAAATATATATCTGTTCAATATATATTTAGACAAGGGTTGACTGGTAGAGTAGGGAAAGACAAACAAGAAAGATGGTTGATAGAGCAAGATACATTTTTCTCTCTACTGTCCTCATCTATGCACTTTACACTCAAATATTTTACCTTGTTATACTTTTAGTTTTACTTTTTATTATAGAAGAGAAGCATAAATTATATGTCTAAATATAGATTGCATATATTTAATAATTGTCAACATTTTGTAATACACAAACCATATCTTCCATTTGCTATAGCCTAAAATATAGATAAGAGGCCTTTCACTCCTTTGCATTTGAACATGAATGCTCATACAAAAAGGACTTTTTGTGAAAGTATAAAATCCATTTTTTTTATCTGTGTTGTTTAAAAATATGTTTAGGAGGTCTGGAGGAAGATGGTGGAGGAGAAGCTGGGGGCTAAACATGCTCTCTCTCAGTTTTAGTGTACCAATGAAAAGTCCAAGGCTAGAGAGTCACACCAAGTGTTCCCACACAGCACAGAGAGTTTGGTCAGAAAGGAAAAATTCAGGTGGCTTGGTTTAGGAGACAGATTCGAGCACTAGTCCATGTCTGCAGTGCAGTTGTTGCTGTGGCTGCCATATCAACAGAAAGAGCCTGGGACAAAGGTGCCAGAGACAGTGTCTGAGCAGATTCTACTCACTGCCAGAAAGAACTGACAAGGAGCAGAAATCTTCACCCTGCTGACCACAGACAATAACAGACCAAGGACGACCCAGAAACCATGGTAAAGTTGTGAGTACCCCACAAGACATTCTCACTCCTTCTCAAAGAGCAGCCAAAGGAATGTTGCCCCTAACACACCACTGGAATAGAGCTCCATCTTTGATAAAAAAAAAGACAGGGCCAGAGTAGCTAGCATGCAACTCAGGCGTTGAGGAGCCACTCAACAAGTCAAAGGAACCTGACCTGCAGGGCTCAGCTTCACCCTGGGAAAGTTGCCCTCCTCAGGAAAGGAAAGTTCCTCCCCCCATGGAGAAGTGACTTTCTTAACTGAATAAACAGAGACAGAGGTTGCCCCACCCACTGAAGCACAAGCAGCCGACCCAGCTGCAAGATGGTAAAAGAAAAACAATTGGAAACTCAGTAAGCATAAATCCTGAGAATGGCTCCAGGCTGGTCTATGAGAATGTCTCAGGAGCTAGCCCCTTAGGGAAAATCTACTGATTGCTGAAAGGCCTCAAATCTACCCACAACCTAGCCCCATCACAGCAACACCAAACTAGAGGAAACAGTCATCTCCCTCTTTTGTGACACTCCAAGCAAAATGTCCTCCCACTGATCTAGCCTGGGAGGAGGGTCAAAAAGTCCTGGTAAGGAAGAGCTTCTTTCTGTCCACTCAAACAAACTGATTTAGGAAACCAATCAAGCCACAGGAAAACCAAACAACACGAGCAAATCAGACTCCACCAAGAGACTGGTTACAGACATTGAGGAGATACAAGATCACCACCCCTCCAAAAAAAACTGAAGAACATGTTTTTCTACCTAATAAAAATATATATATATATATATATATATATAAATTATTTCTACTTTTTTATCATTTTTATTTTAGGATTTAAATTTTTTTTCTTTTTATTCTTTACACTTTTGGTATTTGTTTTTTTTTTTTCTTCACATAATTGCTGCTCTGTTCACCCCTCTATATATACCCATCTTCTATTATTAGACCTTACCCTTCACTCTGTGCATACTTAATTCAGATATTGATTATTCCATTCACAAACTCCCAAACTTAACTCCTTTAATTGTAGTATTATTTCTTTATACTTATATAATTTTAAGTGTTTCATTTTCATTTTTTTAATTTTTCCTTTTTCTTTATCTCTCTTCTCCTTCGCTTCTATTCTTTTCCTCTCACTGAATTGAGGTCTTCCCTCACTCCCTTTCTTTCCTCACATTCCAATAATCTTATTTTCTCCTCATAAAACTCCCTAAACCTATTAATTTCTGGCCTGCTGACTCCTTCATGGATATTCTTAGTCAATTTACCCCTAGTTCTTTCTTGTTGAACTAGATTGTATTTGTTCAATGAGATTGTATCTATACTTATTTTGACTGCCTCAAGCAATGGGTGCAAATACAGGGCTCTGGTTCATGCTTGCCTTAAAATAGTGTTCTAGAGTGGTATTGATTTTGCTTTCATATCCAAATGGGCAGAACAAGCTGGAGAAACACAAGAAAAATGGCAAGTCTATGTATCTCAACTCCCATTATGATAATCAGGCAACAGAGAAGTTAATGAACAATACAGAGGAAAGTTCCCAAAATGATCTACAAACACTACTGGTAAACATGCTGAATGAAAAGACTGAAAGCCTGCAAAGGACTCTGTATGAGCTTGATAGGGAAATGTGTGAGCTTGATGAGGCTAACCAAAGATAAAAACAGGAATTTCATGAGCTTAAGAAGGGTAACCGAAGATTAATAGAGGAATTGCATGAGTGGGATGAGAATAAACAAAGATTAATAAAGGCATTCGTGGAATCTACAAAGAGAAAACTGGAGGAATCTACGGAGGCCCAAAAGAGAATGCTGAATGAGGTCCAACAGAAAGAAAGGGAGTCCAATGAAACTAAACTATCAACTAAGGTATTTGAGAATGAACACTGAAATCCAAATTAAGGATGTAAAGAAGTCCATACAAGATCTAAAACAAAGATCCAACAAAGAATTTGAAGCCATCAAATCTGAACAATTAGAATGAAAGAAAATAAAACAAAGTAGAAAGTCTGACAATTGGTTAGACCATGCAGAAGATCGAATCTATGTGATTGAAGACAGCCTAGACATTACAGAGAAAGAACAGACAAATATTCAAGACAATTCCAAGAAATATGATAGACCTATTCAGCATTTAGAAGACACCATCAGATGGCCTAATTTAAGGCTAATGGGTGTAGAAGAGAGCCTAGAGACAGAAGTGAAAGGTCTAGGAAATTAATTTAACAGTATCCTGGCAAAGAACTTCCCAAACATGCAAAAAGATAGGCCCATTCAGATACCAGAAGCCTTTAGAACCCCAAATGACCAGATCAGAACAAGACATCCCACTGACAAATTGTAATCTGCACAGGATCAATAGAGACCAAGGAAAGGACCTTTCAAGCTGTTAGGGAGAAAAGATAATTATCTATAAAGGGAAACTAATTAAATTAACTTCAGATTTCTCAGCAGAGATCATGAAAGCAAGAAGAGCCTGTAATGATGTATGCAACGGCCTAAAGACAAACAAATATCAACCAAGAATATTGTACCCAGCTAAACTCTCCTTTATAACAAGAGGGACAAATAAAAATCTTCCAAGGCAAAGAAAAAATGAAACATTGTATCTCCAGCAAACCAGCCCTACAAAGAATACTTACAGATGTCCTACACATAGAAAACAAACAAGAGCATAATGGCCAAGAAACAGCCCCAAACAGAGAATCCAAGAATCATAGGAAGAACCCAGTTGTCACAGCCCCCAAAGAAGTGGATAGTATAACAGTAACATCCAAACACCTCTAAATCCTAACTCTCAATATTAATGGATTTAACTTTCCAATTAAGCAACATAGATTGTCTAGTTGGATCAGAAAACAAGATCTTTCTATCTTCTGCCTTCAAGAGACACACCTTTCCCACAAAAACAAACATATTCTGAAAGCAAAATGATGGAACAAAATCTCCTAAGAAAACAGTCCTCATAAACAGGCAGGAGTTGCAAGCCTACTATCAGATAAGTAGATGTCAAATTAAAATTAGCAAGAAGAGATAAAGAAGGATATTACATGCTAATCAAGGCACCTCTCCTACAGGAGGATATTACAATTCTAAATATCTATTCACCAAATATGGAGCACCCAAACTTATCCAAGAAATATGACTTTCCCTTAAATCTCATGTGGATACATGTTGGGGACTTTAACACACCACTATCCCCGTTGGATTGATCAACTCACAAAAACTAAACAGAGTAACAGCAGATCTAAACAACTGCATACATCAATTAGACTTGACAGACATCTACAGAATATTTCACCCAGCAGCATCAGAATGCACATTCTTCTCAGCAGCACATGGAACATTCTCCAATTTAGACCACATTTTAGGTCAAAAAGTAAATTTGTCCAAATTCAGAAACATTGAAATTAGGCCCTGCATTCTCTAAGATCACAAGGGAATACAAGTAGAATTCAATAACAAAACAACCAAAGAAAATCCTGTAACACATGGAGGCTGAACAACACACTGTTGAAACCCCGGTGGGTCATGGAAGAGATTAGAAAGGAAATTCAAATGTTCATGATATTTAACAAAAATGAACACACAAATTACCAGCTCCTCTGGGACACAGCAAAGGAAGTTCTCAGAGACAAGTTTATAGCTCTGAGTTCTTACAACAATGAATTGGAGAGAACTGAAACCAACAATATAACAAGGCACTTGAATCTCCTTGAAAAAAAAAAGCCAAACTTCAATCCAGTAGACAGAAACAAATAATTAAAATTAAATTAGAATTACACGAATTAGAATCCAAAGAAATCATAGAAAGAATCAACAAAACAAAGAGCTGGCTCTCTCTGCGCTCTCTCTGCTCTCTCTCTGCTCTTTTCTAGCTCTTTTCTCTCTTTCCTCTCTTTCCCAGCTCTCTCTCTTTCCCAGCTCTCTCAGCTCTCTTTCCCAGGCCTTTCCCCACCACATGGAGGACCAAGATGGCCTGGGGCCAGCTGGAACAATGAATAAACCTACCTCTTACCTGAAAAAAAAAAAAAAACAAAGAGCTGGTTCTTCAAAAAAATAACAAAATTGACAGACTCTTAGGAAACTTTATCAAAAAAAGCAGAGAACACACCCAAATAAACAAATTCAGAGATGAGAATGGGAGCATCACCACAGATTCAACCAAGAATCTGAACATTATACAGGAATACCGCTCAAATCTTTATGCTAATAAGTTTGAGAATCTGAAAGAAATGCACAAATTTCTAGCAAATATTGATATGCTCAAACTAATCCACAATGATTTAAACCAACTTAATAGACCCATTTCATTCATCAAAGTAGAAAGAGCAATAAAATCCCTCCCACCCAAGAAAAGCCCAGGACAAGATGGTTTTACAGCTGAATTCTACAAGGCCTTCAAAGCAGAACTCACACCAATAGTCCTCTAACTCGTAAATGAAATTGAAATTAAAACTTCATTACTAAACTTTTTCTATGAAGCTGTCATAACCTTCATCCCAAAATCAATCAGGGACTCATCAAAGAAAGAGAACTATGGATTGATTTCTTTGATGAACATTGAGGCAAAACTTCTCAACACAATTTTTGGCCAATTAACTTCAACAATTTGTCAATAAAATCATACACCATGATCAAAGAGGATGCATTTCAGGGATGCAATGCTTGCTCTATATACACAAATCAATCAATATAATTCATCAAATCAATAAGAGCAAGGATAAGAACCACATGAATATTTCAATAGATGCGGAAAAAGCATTTGATAAGATCCAACACCCCTTTGAGATGAAAGCTTCATAAACAGTAAGAATCCAGGGAATATTTCTCAATATAGTAAAGGCTATGTATAACAAACCTACAGCCAGCATTATACTTAATGTCAAAAAGCTAAAGCCATGTCCTCTAAATTCAGGAATAAGAAAAGAATGTCCACTCTCTCTACTTCTCTCCAATTTAGTTTTAGAATGTAGTCATTCTAGAGCAATAAGACAAGATGCAAACATAAAGGGAATTCAAATAGGGAAAGATGAAATAAAACTCTCCCTCTTTGCAGATGACATGATCTTGTATTTAAAGAATCCCTCAGACTCCACTCACAAGTTATTCAAACTGATTTGAAACTTTGGCAAAGTAGCAGGGTATAAAATTTACCCTCAAAAATCAATGGCTTTTCTGTATTCCCATAATAAGACTAGCTCAGCTGAAATCAGGAAACCAATGCCTTTTGTAATAGCTACACAGAAATAAGATACCTAGGAATTAAATTAAAGAAGTGAATGACTTCTATGATGAAAACTTTAAAAACCTGAAAAATAAATTAAAGCAGAACTAAGGAAGTAGAAAAACCTTCCATGCTTCTGGATTGGAAGGATTAATATTGTGAAAATGGCAATAGTGCCAAAGGCTATCTACAAATTCAATGTGGTACATATCAATATCCCAACCTCATTCTTCAATGAAATAGAAGAAGAAATCTAAAATTTCATGTGGAACAATAAAAGACCCAGAATAGCAAAAATAATCCCTAGCAGAAATAACACTGCTGGAGGAATATCAATACCAAATTTCAAATTCCACTTCAAAGCCATAGTAATCAAAACATATTGGTACTGGCACAAGAACAGACCGGAGGGCCAATGGAATAGAACTGAAGACCCGGAAATGAACCCACAGACCTATAGCCACCTTATCTTCAATGAGGGTACTAAAAAAACAGAATGGAAGAAAGACAGTCTCTTCAGTACATAGTGTTGGCAAAATTGGTTAAACACCTGTAGAAAACTAAAATCAGAACCTTATATATCACCCTGCACCAGAATCAACTCCAAATGGTTTTAGGACCTCGGAGTCAAAGCAGATACCCTGAAAACATTACAGGAAGGAATAGAATTTCAAGGGCTCCTTGGCACAGGCTGAAACTTTCTTAACAAAGACCAAGAGACACAACAAATCAAAGAAAGGTTGGACAAATGGGATCACATGAAACTGCAGAGCTTCTGCATAGCAAAGGACAGAGCTAGCAAGATTAATAGAAAACCCATAGACTGGGAGAAAATCCTCACTACCCATACAATGGACAAGGGTCTCATATCTAAAATATACTAAGAACTCAAAAAAAATTGAATGCCCAACAACAAATCCTCAAAGAAACAATTGCCTGATTGCTAAGTGGGCTAATGACTTAAAGAAAGACTTCTCTGAAGAGAATTAGAATGGCCAATAGACACATGAAGAAATGCTCAACTTCTCTAGCCATAAAAGAAATGCAAATCAAAACAACATTGAGATTCCACTTCACCCCAGTTAGAATGGCTGTAATCAAGGAATCTAATAAGAACAGATGTTGGATGGGATGTAGCCAAAAGGGAACCCTACTGTATTTTTGGTGAGAGTGTGAACTTGTTCTGCCACTTTGGAAAGCAGTATGGAAGTTCCTCCAAAGACTACACATAGAGCTCCCCTATAACCCACAAATCCCACTTTTAGACATTTACCCAAATGATCACAAAGAAGGCCATACTAATGCTATCAGTACAACTATGTTTATCCAGGTATTATTCACCATAGCTCAGATACAGAACTCACCCAGATGTCCCTCAGTAGATGAATGGATCAAGAAATTGTGGTGTATATAAATATAATTGGATTCTATGTCTCCGTCAGAAAGAATGGCACTGCCCTATTCATTAGGAACTAGAAAGACATGGAAAACATTATATTAAGTGAAGTAAGCCAGGCCCAAAGAAACATAGGTCCCATGGTTTCCCTTATTTGGAATAACTAGTGCATGTCAAGGATAAGGAAAAAAGGTCAAAAAGCTATGTGCATATGACCAAATAAGATGATGCTAAGCGAAATGTACCCCAAGATAGAGACACAAGAGGTTTTATCTTTGTTGCTGTTGTTTTTAATGTACTTATTATGTACTATTTAATTTTTTTGTTTCTTTTCTATGTTCTTCTCCCATGGTAGAACTCCTTTTTATTTGATTCTGGTGCCTTGCATCTTGTTTATACATTTTTCTAATTTGGGGAGGGGAAAGGAAATAATAAAATGCTGAAACAAGAATTCAGGTTGACCCATTGCAATAAGTATATATACAAGACACTATGTTGAAAATGAAATTTACAACTTGGGGGGGGAGGTAGGGAGGAGTTGGGGAAGTAGGGAAGGAAGGGATAGTGAGGGGGTGGGGGAAAGGGAGTAATAATGCTTGATAGGAAATTTCCCGATTACCTTCATCATGTATCTGTAACTCCTCTGTATAGTATTTTTTGAGGGTGGGTCATAAGGCCACCTCTGGGCCTGGGTGCTGTCCCTAAGCTCTTCAGCTCAAGGCTAGCACTCTACCACTTCAGCCACAGCACCACTTCCGGTTTTCTGGATGGTTTATTTGAACTAAGAGTTTCACGGCTTTTCCTGATGGGTCTGGCTTTGAAGCGCGATCCTCATATCTCAGTCTCCTGAGTAGCTAGGATTACAGGTGTGAGCCACCAGTGCCTGGCTTGTATAGTATCTTTACAATAAAAATATACGTTAAAATTTTGTAAAAAGAAAAAAATAATTAGCCTAACACCTTTCTCTTAATCAAACGCATCTCCTTTAACAACGACTAAGACATGGATCATCCATTTGTTTCACAAATCTATATTCCGACGGGTTCCTATTTCTCCCAGTTGTTCAAAACCTGGTACACAAGACTGTCTCCATTTTGTTCTATCCTTAGTAATATCTTAGAGTAGAGGGACCTATTAGCATACTGCTTTACTGTCCTTCCAACCTGGGAAGTTGTACAAAACATTCTCTGATTTTCTTTGGGGATGAACAATCATTAGAACTCAGTCTACTACTGGCATTCAGGAGACTAAGAAATGAAGCAAAAACAAAAACATAGGCTGTGACAGAGCTCATAGAATAAGAGAAAAGGCTGACACATAGAACATCTGTGAAACTATAAATTTCCAAGCAGTTGTAGTATAGGTGCTCGGATACACACAATATGAATCTTAAACTTTGGGTCAAAATAATTTGATCGGCCTCTGTTGTATGAGCAGCTAGCTCTTCCATTTTACCTCTGGCAGTAGTGTTCATATTTTTATTGGAGTTGAAACCCTGTGCACCAAGTGCTAATGGTAGGCATTAAAGCAGTCATGAATCAAAGTTAGGGCAGAACATATTTTCAGGTCTCTCTGCCCTGAGATATGTGGTAGGAATGAAAATTGCACTTATTACACACATTTATTCCCTGAGGAGAGATGAATGTGGAAAAGCCACAGAGACTCAATAGCAGAAGACAAAATGTCCTTGTTTATCTATGGAACAAAAGCTTATATTACAACTAAAAAGGGACTTCTTGGGTGATTTCTAAGAATGATAACGAGAATGATTATAGAATAGTAATATAATTTTTGTGAAGCTTGTATTAATTAAACCTCATTTTACTGATGGAAATGGCAGATTTAACCTTGTTTTACTGATGGAAAATTGGAGATGCTTTTCTTTGTTACATAGTCCATAGAGTGGGTTATCAATTAGAGTTACCTTGTCTACTACGGGATCAATGGAAAAGAAATGATGAAAGGAAGGATAAGGTATGGATGTTAGACTATGCAGCGTAATTCACAGACTGACTGCAGAAGCTCAAATTAACAAGTTAGAGCATGAGGAAGGTATTTTACACTTGAAAATACTATATTATCAGGAAAATTCAATATGAAAATATTGACATGCAAATAGAGTTTGGGTTCAAAAGTTAGCCTGGAGACTTACTACATAGGTAAAACTGGATTTCTCACAAAAGCAAGGCTCTTTAACTGTAAGACTGGGTATCTAGCACACACACACACACACACACACACACACACACACACACACACACACACACACACACACACAAATGATTCTGAGTATTAAGTGAACATGAAGAAAAATCATAAGTGTATTGTCAAAGTTATTTATTTATATGTACTAGGGTTGGAATTCGGGAATTTATACTTAACTGGTACTCTCTTACTTGAAACACATGTCCAGTCCTACTTTTTCCTGATGAATTGGAGATAGAGTTTTGAGAACTTCTCTTCTGTTGCTGGCTTCAAGTATCAAACCTTAGATCTCAGCCTTTTGAGTAACGAATATTAAAATCATGAGTCATGAGCCCAGGAAGAAGGTTACTCTCGATTATCAATTTGACTGGATTCATAAGCACCTAGGAGACAAGCAAAGCATACCTCTGGGTATATTTTAGGATTATTTCCAGAGATGACTAAATATTGAGGACTTTAATGTAATATGTGCTCTAGTCCATTGATGGATTCAAACTTTAAATATACTGTTGGGAAGTGATCAAACTGGAGAAGGTAGCCCTTCACTGGAGGAAGTACTAAGGGTGTACCTTTTAAGTAGATATCTTGGCCCTGGTCTGTTCTTGCTACTTTTCTCTGCTTCTATGCTGTCATGGATGGAGCAGCCCTTGCCACAGGCTCCTGCTACTACAGTGTTCAGACTTGCCTCAGGCTCAAATTGATGGATACAGTCAACCACAGAAAAGCATCTATAGAACCATGAGCTAAAATAAGTCTTTTCAACTCTATGCTGTTTACTGGGGGTGGGGGAGACTGACTACTACATATGTTATGTCATATGTAGGTTAGCCAGAACCTACTGTAGACCAAAATAACCTACTTAAGAATGAATGAAATTATTTTTGACAAGTATTAATCTAGGATTTGCATGTAATTTGGTAATGAGAGAAGTCCTCATTGGTTATTACTCCCTTTGGGAGTACTCAGCCATATTCAATCTACTACTGGTAGAAAATAAAGGCAGCCAGCCTATCATTTCTCCGTGAGGTGAAAGACAAGGATTGTCCTTCAGTTTTTACCTGAGTCAAGAAAGATGGACAGCCATACAAACATACAGTATATGCAGCAGTTTAGGGTATAAAAGGACTCAAGACAGGCATGGTGACACACCCCCTTCATCTCAGCACTTGAGGCAGTAGAATTGGGAGTTTTAGCCCAGATGGGATTAAGTTCAGGATCAGAAACAAAAAGTAGACTCAGGCCTATATATACAACATATAATTAGATAATGACTTCACCATTTACTTTTATTTTCTTTATTTTCTTTTGGATATCTACTCAGAAACAAAGACCAAGCTATGGAGATCTGAAAATAATTGCCCTGTAGCATCTCAGTCTTATCAACTCAAATTTAACCAAAGACATTTATTTTCAGTGGCCATTCAGGTTTCATATCTGGCCATATAGAAGTCCTAATATGGCACTTTTGTGTTTGTAAATATTCATAAGAGAAAAATATTGCCTTTAATTTAAGCAATTGATATTTTGATACCATTGCCATATTCTACTATGACTTTTCACAGGTCCTTTTTGTTTTCCACTTTGTAGAGATTAGTTATATGCAATTATAAGGAAAATTTGAACAATGTATAACTAACAGAATTATGATCCCTCAAATATTGTTCTAAATCAGTAGCTAAAGTCTAGATTTGTGGTAGTACAATGTTTGCATCAGCTCCCCAAACACCAAGTAAGTAGATAATAGCTAGATAGATAGATGTATAGGTAGGTATGTTAGTAGAATGATAGTTAGCTAAAGGTTACCTAGATGATAGACAGATGACCGTGGTGGTAGAAAAGCAGATAGGCAAATAAAACCAAACAAGACTCTTACTTTTTATCCCTTTCTAGACAACCATTTGAACAACTAGGTAACACTTTCTACCTTATGAAAAGGAACCAAATGGAAGAAAAACATTTTGCAGTTGCTTCTGTTGGATTGGCTTGAATAGAGACTTTTCAGCTTTCACAATATTGCATGGCACTGCCACAATATTCCTGGCTTCCAAATTTACTCTAGAGGATGAAAAAAAAAACCTCTTGGCTACTGTTAAGGAATAGAATCAAATAAAATCTATTAAGTCTGATGTTATCAAATCAAATGATTATAATTTATGTGCTTAACAGAAATCCCAGGTGATTCTTATTATCAGGAAAGATCAGTAAATATTGATTAATTGTTTCATTTTATTTAAAAATTATCTGAGCAGTCCTCTGAATTAGGAGTTATGAGGTAGATAATATCCCAATTATTATAAATGAACAAATTGACACTAAGAGACATTTAATGTCTTCGCTAAGGTCAAATAGCTTTAAAAAAAAAAGTAGTATTATGTGTTAAACAAAAAGAATGGTATTTTAAAATATTTAGGTAAAAGGGAATGTTAACTACTCTGATTTGATCATGATGTACTATATACATATATCAAACGATCACAGTGGATCCCATAAGCGTTTGAATATATACAATTGAATAATAATAATGTGACAAGGATAAATTTCAAATCCATGCATTCTAGCTCTATTTTAAATACTTCTCCATATGTATAAAAATCTCCAATGAAGCTTTAGCCTTCTCTCATCCTTTACTGAAATTCTGCTAGCTCTGTTAGGGCTCTTGTTCCTTCTACAGGTAATGTCTAAAGACCTTTGGATGCCTTATATCCTTTACTGCAATCGCCTTCTTGACGACTCAGTCTTCTTGCCTGCTTGAGATTCCAATGATAATTTCCTCCATCCAGACTTCTTCTTACATTGTTCCTATACCTCCAGCAGGAAGCTAAAACACAAGATGGAAGACCCCTGAGCATTTATTGGACTGAGATAGATATCTTGTTGTTGTTATTGTTTTCAATGCCTAAAGCAAACCATTTCACCTTTTTAGGTTTCCTAGGTGAATTAGTTTAATCTGGTCAGATTAAAAAGAATTTAAGAGATAATTTGGTCTTTCTTCTTGTTTTAGAAGAAGGAAACTAACAAAACATTAAAACATAATTTGGAAATTTAAACAAGATAATGAAACTAAAATGTTTAAAGTAATACATTTGAGGATATAGTGCATTTTTCCTTATCCATTGAATTCTTCTCTTGACCCCTGTAGAGTAGGAAGTAGCCCATTCTGATATTTTCCAGTCTCTCCATGACAGAATTTGCACTGAGCTACTTATGTACATTATTTACTGAACCACAAAGCAAACTTTCAAGCAAAGTATTGCAACCACTTATTTTTTGTTCTTTATATCATCTGTTTCTCTTAATTCTTATTCCCATGCCAAAATATACATTTCTTATAAGTATTGGGTGCTATACACTCAGGGACTAAAACACACACATAACAATAGACATTTTGAATGGTCAAAAGCTATGTAGAGATGTGTTATCTGCTGTTTGTGCATCAATTGTGCACTCACATAGTGACCCAACATTCCATGTGGCTGATCCTGGCAAGTTGACTACCTCATTAAGCCCTCTTTGTATCCCTTCATTCCTGAAGGGATAGGACACTGTGGTCCAAATTGTAAGATTATATTAGATAATACTACATTGGCCATGTCCAACCTGAGATACCGATGAAATATTCCAGTAGTGATTGTTTTGCTAAGCTAATTATCTATATTTGAGCCAAAAGTTAAGGAAATATTTGAATAGGTATGTAATACAATGTAATACAAATAGTACCTGAAATGGTTTATAATCACTAGTTACAGAGCATAATTGTAAAGGATCCAGTGGTTGAGTGCTGAGATCAGAGTTTTAAGCCAATCTATCAATTAAATATTTCATCAATAATGTGGAGTCTTGCAAAATGGAATAGTGCATTCAGTGAAGTGATAACAAAACCAAGAGAGCCTGTGGTAGTGAAGGTAATAGAAAACCATGATTTAGGGTATAAGAAGTAAACAATCATGTCATACATTATAGTTATCACTAACAAGATGATGGAAAACTGGTCCGGTTTTGATTTTAAATGCCTGGCCAAAGGCCATATGTTGAAGGCTTGATTGTTATCTAATGGTCCTTTAGGAAGGGATAGAACCTTTAAGAGGTGAGTCCTAGTAAAATCAAGTAAATTCACTGTGTCATTGAATTGGATATTGGAACACTGGTTCCCTTCATCATGTCTCTTCCTCTGCTCCTAGCACCATAAGGCAAGCAGCCTTCTTTTACCACATGCTCTCACCCGCCATATTCTGTGCTGCCACAGGCCTAAAATCAAAAGAACCAGAAAATTATGGTCTGAAACAATCTGAAACTCTGGGCCAAAATAAGCCTTTCCTCTTTTTCAGTTAATTATCTCAGGTATTTTGTCCTAGTAATAGGAAGCTAATAGCAGACAACCAAGGATAAGCCAAAAGACAGTGTGGATTAATGTGAGCCTTTTTTAAGCATGATGTTTGTAGACTAATGGGGTTGAGAAGCCTACATAAAAATCACATATGTCAAGGACTGTTTCAAGACTGTTTTCCATACATAGGAACAGAGAAGGAAGACATTTTTAACTTCAGGGTTCCACGAAGACAAGAGATAACTATTTTAAATATCTTCAAACATACATTAAAAATATTTTGAAGCAATAAGTAACGAGGGGGAATCTGGTGATGCATAAGAGAAATGATTTAATAATGAAAAATAAATATTTAAGATAATTACAGTGAATGGATGTTGCAGTATAAGCTAACTTAGCCTTAAATACAGACAGCATTTTCTTTGCTACAGGAAAGTACAATAAGGAAACTATAATAAAGGAAGTGATAGAGTAGAACAGTAGAATTTTTTGGTGAAATTTGAATAATTCTCATTTGAGTGCACTCAGTGTGTTCAAGGCCATTAGTATGTAGGTGGTAGCCATTGAAGATTTAAGGTAAAATTCATAAATGGTCATTTAGCAAAGTGGCTAAGTGAATTTAATAGGAAAGTTCAGCTGGATTATCTGTCGGTGTTTTTTTGATAAGGTAGACATAAATTAAATCTAGTCTAATCAGTAAAACTTCTTCAATTATTGAAGAACTTGTTCATAGACACAAAATTAAAAAAAAGAGTTGAGGCTTAATCAGAAACAGATATTCCAGGTGAGTAGAATATAAGGAGAAATCATTTACATGGGCTGCAAGTGCTCACAGGGTTGTGTTTAAGGAGTCTAGAATTTTATGGAAATGATAAGCTGGCATGATTGACAGATAGTAAAAATTAGTAGTGTATATGGACTTCAGAGTTTCATAAAGCTGAAGAATTTTTGGAATTAAAACCTTTAGACTAAGGGAAATGTTTGCAACATTTTCACACTAATGTAATTATGAGTAATGTCAAGTTCCAGATAGTGTTATATTACTGGGAAGCCCAGGGGATTGAAGGAAAATTTTGAAAATAACTAGCTGAGACTATAAGGCTTGGATGTATCACACTCTTCTATGAGGAAATCTGGAAAATCATGCTCAGAATCAGAAGGGAAGAGTTGCTCTATGAATGGAAGCAAATGGCAGTGACAGTTAGAAGTGAGAGGCAAATGGATCTGAGAAGCTGGGTTTGAACAAAGCTAGTATTTTCAAAATGGTTTGAGAAGAAATGGTGTTCAAGTGACTACAGAGAGTAAGGAAGACACGTGAGTTGTATTGAATGTAAAAGATAAGACAATCTTCATTTAAGGCATAAGAGAGATGTGGTATCTTTGTTGCAGTCACATTTCAGTTAGGTAAGAGGATAAAGGTACCATTCACAGAGGTTGAGAAACTGTTACAAGCCTACTTATAACAGAGATTCGAAAAGATACTAATTGGAGAGAGCAGGTGAAAGTGTTGGTGTTAAAGTCAGATTAAAGAGTGCAAACAATTTCAAGTGGTAACTAACTGTATTACTTCGTGCAAGTGAAACATGGGTTTTCATTACTCTAATCATGCAAGTGCAATTGAACAATTTGGGAAGCCATTTAAGGGATCAAATGAAGGGAGGCTGGGAATGTTGAAAGGTTGACACTGATCAATATGCAATGTATTCATAAAATGCTTTGATAAATGACACCTCCTTGTACAGCTACTTATAGATCATATAAAAATACATTTAAAAAATACCTTGAAACAGATACTCATGGCACTTGAGGGAGGTGCTAACCTAGAAAACATGGAATAATTAGAGACTGAGAATTTATGTTTGATGCTACATACAGTGTCTTGTAGATAATTGGGTGATAGATTTCATTTGTGCTATATGTAAAAGATATGATAATTCTAACTATCAGATAAATAAAAACTAAAAAATATGGCTTCACTATTGAGAAAAAATAAATATACTTTGAATGAATTTTTAAAAAGAAAACAAATTAAGGAGTGAAGGGAGGGTGAATGCAGTAAGAATTGAATGTATCTATCCTACAGAATTAAGAAATTGAGGGAAGGAGTGGACTGGGAGTGATGGGTGAGAATGTTGAAAAGGGTGACATTGATCAAGATGCATAAACTGCATTGTTCAATCTGCTTTGGCGACTCCTTGGTACAACTTCTTGATGATAATTTAAAAAGTATGAAATAAATTCATTGAGTAGGTATAGTGTTTTATCATTGTAATCCCAGCTGTTTAGGAGGAAGAGATAGGATGATGTAGGCTCAGAGCCAGACCAGGCAAAATATTTGTGAGATTCATCTCAAAGAACAAGCCTACTGTATTTCATGCCCATAATTTCAGTTATTTTGGGAAGAATAGAAAGGATGAAAATGATCCAAGATCATCCTTGTACAAAATCATGAAATTCTATCAGAGAAATAACTAAAACAAAAAAGGGCTAGGGATGTGGCTCCAGTGGTAGAACACAAGCTCAGCAAGCAGGAGGGAGGCCTTGAATTTAAACACCAGTAACAATTACACACACACACACACACACACACACACACACACACACACACACACACACAAACACACACACACACACGACTGTGTGCAGACAAAGTGAATGTATTTGCTGGTTGTTGAATATGTTAAAAGCAACATGATCAATTCTGGTCATCATTTTTAAAGCTCGATACTAGCAATCAAAGCTCAAATTCTGTGCTCTGAAATAGGAAGGGTTCATGAGATTATGAAATTATGAGATTTCCAGCATCTTAAACAAGTGATATACCAACAAACACAACCTAACAACTCTGTAGATCTATAGACCTGGGCACTTTAAGAATATAAATGATAGCTGGGTGCCAGAGGCTTGTGCCTGTAATCCTAGCTATTCAGGAAACTGAGATTTGAGGATTGTGGCTTGAAGACAGCATGGGAAGGAAAGTCTATGACATTCTTATCTCCACTTGGGCTATGGCCCAAGTGATAGAACAATAGCCTTGAGCAAAAGAAGCTCAGGAACAAAGCTCAAGTCCTGAGTTCAAGCCCCAGGACTGGCATTTAAACAACAACAACAACAACAATAATGATAATTTACAGGACAGATTGTTTGGGAAATAACATATCTTTTTTTTGGTGATCTTTTTAAACATTTAATTAGTGGGCTGTATAATCCAAGCACAAGGCCTGAAAATAATCTGGGAAGGTTATTTTAACTGTATCTCCCTGGGCCTCAAGCCTGACCTATTAGCTCAAAATTGCTGAGAATGAATTCACACATTTATTTGTACATTTAAATGCTGTCATGACTTCTCTCACAACTAAGTCACAAGAAGACTCATCCAGTTCATTTATATTCTAATGGGAGATATTTGACATTTGGGTAAGTTTGGTGCCTAATGATATATTGACTATCTTGGCTTGTGGATATATCATAGATTTCAAATAGTATCTGGCACACAATGGATACTCAAAAATATTTAGTAAATTCAAAACAGCTAGTATAAATACTCATTTTTATAGACTTAAGCTCTCTGTCCTCTTAGCAACTTGGGATATTTCCTTCAATTAAACAACCATTTACCTGTCTCTTCATCAAATCATACTCTAAAGTTCTCTGGGATTAAATGTTCATCTTCCTTCTATTTCATATTATCTTCAAGATTAAAACTTCTTATTCTAAGCAAACTCTGAGGAAATGGTGAGCTCTTTCATTTATTTACCCCAGTTTAGTACTATGCTTATATAAGTTACCAGGCTGGAATTTAGATATTCATTCATGAGACATGGGTAAAACCAGTTTTATCTGGCCTGAAAAATCCTCAGGCTTCATAGACAAATATGGCTGTGCCCTGGCAACATCAACAGAAGCTAGAAAAATATTTAACAAGGCTAATTATGATCAGCCACCTCAAATATTGATGACCACCTCCACAAAAAAATAAGAGATATTCTGAATTTTTATATGAATAGACTTATAGTCCAAGGGAATAATGTATAGATGGAAGATTTGATTCAAATAAGGATGAATAATCTAAAATTAATCTCCCTACAATGGAATCAACTTTTGTACAGTAGCTAATTGTGGTTTACTAAGAGAATTCAAATAAAAACAAAATAATTGCCTATCTAGAATAGAATTATAAAGCTAGAAAGACCAATAAAGGTCAATCAGTTATACTATTCAACCTCATACTTTTGTAAGTGTGGAATTTGAGATCCAGAAAATTTAAATCCACATAGCTTACTAAAGCCACCAGTAGAACAAAACCTGACCTTAGAACTTCATCTACTTCTCTCCACAACATATACAAGGAAGACCTACTTTGTTTTGAATGACTTTAAACATCTTGTCTAAATTCTGAGACTTAGAATTTCATATTTTGAACTTGCCTGCTTCGTTCTTTTTATTTACATCCAAAATCTCATAGTTAATTAATTTTACATGAAAATGAAGTGAATCATGACTCCTCATTTGCATATTGCAAATTTTTAAAAAATTGCCTAAAACCAACTTATGACAACCTGTTATTTACTAGCAAGGAAATAGCTCTTTTTCTCTGGCAGGTGAAATAAATTAAGTGGATTTCACCTTTCCATTGTTTGTAACAGGATCCTCTCCACAGGCCTAAGAATACAATCTTGTCAATGGTGGGAAGACAAAATAATATTTGCAGATTGTCTCTTTGGTAGGTGCTTCATATATACAATCACATCTAATTTTGTTTAATCCACATGATAGCTCTGTGAAATGGACATTATAACCACTTAACACATAAGGAAATTTGATCTTAGAATGGTTTAATGCCATGCTCAAGGCCCTGTGGGCGATATAAGGTAGAATAAGATTTGAAATTATATCTTAATAAAACAATTGTTCTGATTTTCCTAGTGCTGAGAAATGTCCCAGGACAGGAGTTTTTCAGTGCTGAAGGTGGGAACATCCTGTATTGTCTGCTAGAGGAGAACAACAACAAAATCTTCCCTTAGCTTACCAAATGCTAGTGATTCAATAGGAGTTACAGTGGGGGTATCATATAGCATGTTACATATACAGATTTCTCCATCAATTATCCATAGTTTCATTGGGTGAGTATAACATGAGATCCCACAACATACTCCGTTAATATCGTCCTAACTTAATGTTAGACTCATGGTCCATTATCATATTTTAAGATAGAATTTGGGGGCTGGGAAGGTGGCTCAGTGGTAGAGCGCTTGCATTGCATGCATGAGGCCTGGATTCCATTCCTCAGCACCACATAAGCAGAAAAGAAAAAAAAAAGCTGGAAGTGGCTCTGTAGCTCAAGTGGTAGAGCTCTAGCCTTGAGCTGAAGAGCTGAGGGATAGCACCCAGGCCCAGAGTTCAGGCCCCACAACTGACAAAAACAACAACAACAACAACAACAACAAAAGATATAGAATTTTAGAAAGAGAATATTTCTTCCAAGCAAACTGTCCTTCATGCCCTTAAAGAATCTTACCTTCTCCCAAAGAACCTCGACACATTCTCCATTTGGAATCATTACTGAAAACTGCCTTAAGGATCATCATCCTCCAGGATAATTCTTTTCAGCTGTGCATAGCTGTGCATAACTAGTACATGTAAGTGCATAACTAGTACTCACATTTAAAAGAGATAGAAAAATCATTCTATAGCTTTTGGTCCTAAAGAGCAATAATTAATGGCTATTGAAAATATTGGGTGTTCCTCAACATTAAAAAGAAGTGTACTGATTACCTGATTTTTGTAACTGTAACCCCTCTGTACATCACTGTTACAATAAAAAATAAAGAAGAAACCTGCCAAAGACATGGATAGGATGACTAAAGCTTTCAAGTAAAAACAAGAAGGAAAGAATTAACCTGAGAAGTTAAAAGTGAAGACCACAGGAAAGGCCCTGTTAGCCACAGGTGGAATTAAGAAACCTAGACAAAAGTAAGCTGTTCCTGTGACTTAGATGATGGAGATCCTTGATTCCATTTCATTTAAACATCTGGATTTTCTGTCCCAAATTTTGCCTGGCACCTGTAGAAAAATAAAATGCTGTCTGGGAGTCTGTGTACATTAAGAACAACTTTTACAAAATAAACAGAAAAGGAACTTAAAATAAAAGAAATGAAATCCCTTTGTTCAATTACTTAAAAGAAAATTTAAAGGAAAATAAATTGTCCCAAGATAAAACATCAAGACAGGAAAAATTATTTTAGGATTAGACATTTAATTGATTTCTTCTTGCCATTTACATTTCAGTGCTAATTTTCTAAGACCTTTTATACAAAACAATTTTAAATTCCATACAACAGGGTGCATTTCATTTCAGAATTGCAGTTGTGTTGACACAAGGTAATCTTATTAGCAATAAAAGGATATTACCTATAATTGAACAGTTCTGCAATTAGCAAATTTCAGAGCTAGAGAACACTATCATTCTTCAGTTTTAGATTTGTTTTCACTCACAGCAGGAAATGTTTGAATTACCAACAAAACTATTAGCTCGACTAAATGAAAAAACTACCTTAATACAAAAGATCTATTTTAGTCAGAATGAATATTAACTACAGCTCACAAAGATAAGCTTAACTTTAGCAATCAGGACTATGTTCTGCTTGTGTTTTGGCAAATTATGTCCACATTTATTTCAAGCAACATAGCATTGATATAACCCCAAAACCTAGGTAAAATTCCTTATTGAAAATGAAGGCCAAGTTTCTATTTATTTAAACAAATATACCTGTGTTACTCAAAACATTACAAGTCAGGACACAGTAAAGATAAGGGATGGAAACAGCAAAGATGCCTTACAATATATGAGTGGATACATATATGAAACTTTTCATCCATCAGGTGAATAATATTATGTCATTTGTAGAGAAATGGGTATACATGGAAAAATTATGTTAAGTGAAGTAAATCAGGCTCAGAGTGACAATGTTCATGTTTTCTCTCCCATGTGGAAGTTAGATCTAAATTATAAACATATATGAAAATATATAGAATGATATACATATATGCAAATATAAGCATAATTGTCTAAATTATAATCTCTACAGAGGAGATTTGCAATGATGAGAGAATAACTCCTTCAAACAATACAATCATAGTTTAACAAAATAAATACCAGGAAGCTAAAACACATACGTGGAAGGAGGCCAAGGGGTCAAGGGGAGAGGTGTCAAATGAAGAGTGAGAAAGGGTAGGAGAATAGTTATAATACTCAATGTGCGTATGTAAAAGCAGAACTAGGTAACTTTTGTTTTACTTATTTATTTTAGTCAGTCTTGGGGCTTGAACTTAGGGCCTGGGCACTGTTGTGTTGCTTAAGGTTAGCGCTCTACCACTTTGAGCCACAGGTCCAATTCATTTCCTGATGGTTAATTTGATATAAGAATCTCACAGACTTTCCTGCTTGCTTTGGCTTAGAATGCTGATCTTCAGTTCTCAGCCTCTTAAGTACCTAGAATCACAGGCATGAGCCACTGGTGCCCACAAGAACTAGGTAATTTGGGAAGATGAGGGGATGAATGAGATTGGGAGAGATGGGGAAGAACAATTGGAAAGGTGACATTTATCAGGATAGCTTGTACTGATATGTTGAATTGAAACCCCTTTGTACAACTACTTAAAGATAATAAAAAGCACTATAGATTAATAATTTTAAAAATTGAATAAGAAATATGATTATCTTCTCTCCTAAAAGCTAGGTAATTACACTTGTAATCCTCACTATTCACCAGGCTAAAATCTGAAGATTAAAATTCAAAGCTAGCCTGTCCATCAAGTTTATTATACTTGTATATTCAATTAATCACGAAAAACTGTGGCCTAAGTGGCAAATCATCAATCTTGAACAAAAAAACTAAGGGACAGCACCCAGGCTCTGAGTTCGAGGCACAAAAAAACCTAACACCTTTGCCCTAGAGAATTTATATTTGCCATCTTCATGACAGCATTTAATCAGATCACAGACCATGCTTGTATGAATGTGTGTTTATTATATTATAAATTATATTAACATAATTTGCATTTTTATAGACCCACACACATACACAGAGTTTCCTTTCAAATGGATTTAAGTATGTTTCAGGGCTCAACATCACCCATGGAACAAATTACATTAAAATTACAATTAACTTCTTCTCAATTGTCAGCAGAAATCGATGTTGCTGTGTACATACTGCTTCTTCCTCACTTTTATTAAGCCCCTTTCAATTATGAGGGAACATAAATTGGAAGGATGTCACGATGTCATCTACAGTATTAAAATGTACAAGGAACATTGACCCTGGCCTCTGGAGATTATGTGAAAAGTCATTTATATGCACAGCTGTACAAATTGCCTGAGTTTAATGCTAAATTCTGTGGAAAATCATCTTTGCTGCTCTGCATCTGAAGAAGGACAAGGTTTAAATATTTAATAGGTTCCCTTAGTAGACAAGCCAATCAGCAGTGAATTAGTGAACTGGTTGGTCAGTAGAGAGAGTACCTTTGGGAAGTGACAGGTTTTACCTTTAAATGCAATGACCTGAGTCTATTCTTAGATAAAATCAGCCAGAGGAAGAGAGTGCTGGGTGTCTCCTCATGCTCACTGATGTCACCTTCCTTAACATACCAGGTAGGTCAGTTCCTATGTGAAATGTTGGTCCCTTTCTGCCTTTCATATATCCAAACTTTGTTTGTAAACTTATTCTGGTTTCAAAAATATATATATAACATGTTATTAAAAGGTCATCATGCTGGACTCCAGTGACTCACACCTTTAATCCTAGCTACTCAGAAGTCCAAGATGTGAGATTTCAGTTTGAATCCAGCCCAGGCAGGAAAAGTTCTGGAGACTCATCTCCAATTAACCACAAAAAGCTAGAAGTGAAGATGTGACCCAAGTAGCCAAGTACCAGCCTTGAGCAAAATATCTCAAGGGACAGCACAGAATTTAGGCCCAGAGTTCAAGCCCCCAGTACCGGCTCGTGTGCGCGAGTGCACACACACATAAATACACACACACACACACACACATACACACACACACACACACAGAGAGAGAGTTCATCATTTCATATTGTGAAAAAAATGTATCTAAGAAGGCTAAAACCAGTACATGGGTGTCAATGTTGTGGCAGTGTTTCTGTGGGAATACTGTAGCAGTTCAAATCTCTCTTGACCATTTATTAGCTGATTCTGTCCATTTATTCATCTTCCATGTATCTCCACCTTTTCCTTTTTCTGAGTAATTAAGCAAAGAAAATTTTTTAAATTTTTAAATAGAGTTGAACACATCATTGACACAGCATTTTTTGAGATAAAAGACTTAGTAAATAAAATGGGTAGGAGACGTAGTAAATGAAATACCGTTGCAGTAAAAATGTATCCTACAAAATTAAGAAAAGTGAAGACAGGGATGGGTGAGAATGTTGAAGAGGATGACATTGATCAAGATGCATTATATTCATAAACTGCTTTGTTGAATGGCAACTCCTTTGTATAGCTATTTTAAAATAATAGAAGTATTTAAATAAGTTAGCTGTCTTCAGGAGTCATATAAGTTCCATAGTGATTTGTTTTTAAAGTATTCACCTTCTTTATATTGAACTTTACATCTGTCTCCTGTTGCCTTTATATCTTTTCTCATTGAGGACTCTCCAGACACAGAATTAGTGGCCCAGAAGCTAGCAAGACTCTTCTCTTGGAAGGTACTTAAATATTGTGGAGAGCATTTAATCTTTAAAAGTACAATACACCAGCCCGGTTCCTAACTGAAGGGAGGAGGAAGTAAGAAAACATTGACTTGAGTTGATGGGAAGTGTGAAAGTACAGATATCGAAATTACTAGGGAGCAATTTTAAAATGTTCATGGAGATTGGAAGAAGTCAGAAAACAAAGTAGTCCTCTTCTCCATCTCTATTTTGAACATCTAGATCAATGGTACCCAAGCCTGGATGATCACTTGAATCACTCAGGCTGAGTAACATCGTCAGTCAGGACTGCAGGTGTTTACCTAAATTGAAGTCTCAACCCTGCATATATTAGAGTTGCCAGGGGAGCTTTTCTAAAGAACTAATGATCAGGCTTCACCCCAGGTCAGCTAAATCAAAATCTCTGGGAGATAAGCCAGGTCATTGAAGCTTTAGAAAAGCTCCCCAGGTAATTCTAGTGTACAGCTAAAGTTGAGAACCAATGATCTATAGAAACTTACCTAGATAACCTTAAATGTTTTTTCTAACCTGCAAATCCTTGACTTGAATGAAGCATGATCAAAGTAAGTTAATGCAAGTATCTGAAATAATAATTATTGCCTAGAGTACAATACATATCAAGGTACAATATAAATACAGAGAATAATAATAACAACAATAATAATAATAATAGAAGTTTTTCATTTGAGTAGAGAATAAGTTTATTTAACTTTATAAGAAACTCCAGGGGCTGTGGCTTGGGAATTTTAATTGATCTGAGGATGATTGAATTGCTGGTTATAGATCAAGCTAGAACTCAAGCTCAGTTCTTCACACTTTTGAGTCAGTTCAATTGCTATACTATCCCATCAGGTAGTTTCCCAGGCCCTTATGTGATTAATCCTGTTTATTGTACATCATGTTCCCTCTTTTAAAGCATTCCGCAGTAAAGATTATTTATTTGTTATAGCTCCAAGCCATCTTAGCTTCTAACCAACTTCTAGGCCAGACATCTTCAGTTTTGCTTTTGTTTAGTGAACTTCTCAAGAACTGGAGGGCTTTCATTGTTTTTAAGTCAAGTTAATTTTCAGTAAAATGATCAACTTATTTGTTTAATAAAAATAAAAATCAATAGTTGATATGGCTTCTTATTCTAGTATATATAAATCAGATGTTTTAAAATGCATAGAGAATTTTAATACAAATCATGTTGGGAATTTGAGTTTGACATTTCTAAACCTCTTCTATCAACAACTAAAGCAGCTGTCATTCTTTTAAAAAATCAATCTTTGCTTTGAAAAAGATGAAATAGAAATGCTTTTCCTCATTCCTACCACTATGTAAAACTGAAATCTTTGTCTATAGCATGAAAGAGAGAAGATGCTAAAAGGGAAGAGGAGAAAGATGAAAACTCGGGTATTATGGACCAAACACATGACTCAGTGTTGAATTTCCTGGGTTTTTTTTTTTGTCATATATCCTACCCTGAGGCTGAATAAATCATCATCATAGAAAAATCCAGAATGTACGGGGCTGGGAAGGTGGCTCAGTGGTAGAGCACTTGCCTTGCATGCATGAGGCCCTGGGTTTGATTCCTCAGCACCACATAAGCAAAAAGAAAAAAGCCGGAATTGGTGCTGTTGCTCAACTGGTACAGCACTGGCCTTGAGCTGAAGAAGTGAGGGACAGTGCCCAGGCCCAGAGTTCAGGCCCCACGACCGGACCCCCCCCAAAAGATCAAGAATGTACAAACTGAAAAGGGCACGTAAAGAAAGCTTAATCTCTCACCCAATGGATGTGGAAAAAAGTAGCTCTATTAAAAACAAAAAACTTGTTCTACTCTTGCCAAACATCAAAAAATCAGAAAAAAGGCAAAAAATTTGGCCTTGTTTCCAACCCAGGTCAGGAAAGGTGAAGGGAGGGTTCTCAGCTTCTACCTTCACCACACTGCACAGAGGCTCCTCAAACACTTCCTACCCTACCCTTGGATGGTAAAGAAAGGAACAGGGAGAAGGGACCTTGATCTCTGCTAGAATGATAATGAGGGTTCCCACCACTGCAGATGCAGAACCAATCAACAGAGCCTCACACAAAGCAAGATAACACAGAATTGCTATGAAGTCTTTGCTCAGGTGATGGTTGGGGAGATGGGAGTGATGACAAGACTTTCTCATCACCTGGTAGAAGTGAGGTCTCATGGTGAGCACTAATGAAGTATTCATACCTACAGGAGATTTCCATGAGACAACTAGTGGGAAATCCAGAATTCTCACTCACTCAACAATAAAGAACAGCAATCCAACTGCAATTCAGACTTAGAAAAGGCTCCCTCCCTTCAGCCAACGGTAGAGAATTATCAAGGAAACCGAATCTTAAATAAGATCCAGAGTCTCAAAATAATACTATGAAAATTTCCAGGTTCCACGTGAAAATAACCCGTCATAGTAAGAATCAGGACTACCTTAAACAGATGTTAAAAGGTCATCAACAAGTTTAGTATTCAAATGACATAGTGAATACAGAAAGCTGCCTTGTTTAAAGAATATAAATTTCTTTTGTCACAACTCTGGAAGGTAAATGGTGAAGAGCAAAGTGGAAGGAGGGTTGATATCTCTATGGTTTGTAGGTGACTGTCATTTTTCATTGTCTCCACATAGTCTTCTCCCTGTATATGTAATTTTCCTCCTTATCTCAAATAAGTTTGTCCAGGAGAGTTCTAAGGCCATATTAAAATGAGCTCCTACCAGATCTGCTGTTTGAAAGTTCTTATGATAGTTCTTTTTTTTTTGGGGGGGGGGGTCTGGTCGTGGGGCCTGAACTCTGGGCCTTGGCGCTGTCCCTCAGCTCTTCAGCTCAAGGCTACCACTTAAGCCACAGTGCCACTTCTGGCTTTTTTCTTTTTGCTTATGTGGTGCTGAGGAATCAAACCCAGGGCCTCAGGCATGCAAGACAAGAGCTCTACCACTGAGCCACCTTCCCAGCCCCTTGTTTCAAAGTTCTTGAGAGGGCTACTTTAAGGTAAAAGCTGTTAACTGCACACCTCAAATGGGAATGTTCCTTACACCATGCAGAGATTATAAGTCTTGTCATTTTAGTTTGCAGCCTACTTTGGCTTATCAAAAAAATCTAAATAAAACTACAAGAAAAAATGCAATTATGGCAAAGAATGAGAAAACGGATAAAAGCATAACACTTATCAGAGTTATATTGTTAACACACATACACACACACACACACACACACACACACACACACACACACACACACACATACACACACACCTCAAATCAAGTCACATTCCCAAGCATTTCTTTTTAATTTGTATATTTGGAAATACTCTATATAAAACAAATAACTCAAGGCTGAGGAGACTTTTCCAAGACTGAATATACTTTATACAGAAATCTGGTTATTTATTACTGATGCTAGAAGTTAAGTTATCTGAAAGGTATAGACTTCATTTCTGTTCTCAAGAAATAGGGATTTATATTGTGTATATATTCCCAGCTGTTGAATATCTGAGTTGGGTATATAGAAGAGATTAAAGATAGTTGATGAGACTAGTCACTGAAATGACAGCAACTCAGGGAATTTCTGTGTTATATACAAAATAATTTTTGAGTTGGTAGATATACATCCCTGTGTTTGTATGTCTAAGCCTGAGTGTCATATCTAATAGAAGACACAAGTTTTGACAGCTTATTATGAAATATTCTATTGTTAAGTAAAAACTCAGTTTTCAGATATCTTCTTGATAAGTTTTTATTATTATTGTTATTATTATTGCAACCATAAAAATCCTATAAGACCCCTGACCAAAGGATCCCCTAACCCATCTTATATTTGCAAAAATGTTCTTAACTGGGCCATGTAACATTTTAGCATCTGTGTGTTCTCATTTGTAAAAAGAAGCCTGACTTTCAAGATTTCATTACTCTGTTTTTGTACTAGGCTACAATGAGTTGGAAGTGATCCCTAAGTGATCATATTCTTGGCCATAGAGAAGATGAATTTGAGTCATTGGTTTTGCACTCCATGTTTCCCACTCACATAGACAATTGTTCCACAGAGTTTTACACAAAGAAGCTACCAGAGGTGCTCTTGACAGGTCTTGTGAAATCTTGGGAACCACAGGCTGGGGCAAAGACTCAAGCCAGTGGACAATTTACAAAGCAAACTTATCTTTGAAATGGAAAGAGCTCTGGGCTTTGTATCTCTTCTACTACCTGGGCAAAAGCAATGCCAACAAAGGGTCAAAGGAACATATAGATATGTATCACAGATACATATATCTATATTTCTGTCCACATGTGAGCAGAGCATCCTTAAAGCAGTACCAAAGAACCTGAGAGTAGGAGCACAGTTAGAAATGTTGGTGGAGACAATCTGGTCTCTTTGGTTAGAGCCATGACTATAGACAGGCTAAGTACTTACTGACGGTTCTCAGAACCCAAGAAACAAAGTGTTCTTAAGAAGTGGAAAGAAGAAAGGGCCAAAAACAGATCCCTTGAGCTCTGGTCCTGACACTACTGCTAACATGGTCTGCTTTGGAAACCAAGTGTTTTATATCCTTTGGCTGCATAATAGGGAGAAAATTTGGTATTTTAATCTCCAAACTAAAATTAGGATATCTCTAAAACTCTCTACTATCTTCTTTTGTAAACCATTGCCTTTAACATGGCATGTGGCAAAGGATGATGGCATGAGTTCTGTGAACTTTTCTAGGGAAGGTGGGCTTGAAAACAAAGTGCTCAAGGGCAGTGTTTCCTTCAAGATCTATTTTTCGTTACTGTTCCATTCTGCTTAGTGATTTCCTCATTTCTCAGACTTCTCCTTCCAGTTCTCTTCATCTCAATGGAACATCATGTTCTTATAGAATGACCCAGACCTCTCTCTTTTAGAAAAGTTTGCTTTTCTATTTTCAGTCTCCTGGGTCCACTATTTAATTTAAAAAGTTCTTGCATAAAATAAATCCTGATACAATTCCAGTGGGGGTTCTTGGAAGTCAACATATTGAACAAAAGAAAAAGTCAAGTCGTGAGACTTTGAGGCATTAGTTTCTTAAGAATATAAATGGTAATGTTGATATTTGTTAACTCATATTGCATAAGCACATAAATTAACTATAAACTATAATTTTGTATTCAAAATGTAATGTTACTACTTTAAAGTACTTCCATCCACATTATTATTTTTTTTTAATTGTATTTTATTTTATTTGAGAACATAATGTACAGAGGGGCTACAATTACATGGGCAGGATAATGCATACATTTCTTACCAAGCATTGCAGCCTCCTCCTTTGTTTACCCTTCACTTCCCTTCCCCGCCTCCCCCCTCCCCCCACCCAATTTTACCCCCCTCCCCCCACCCAATTATACCCCCCTCCCCCCCCCCCACACCGACATTGTAAAGCTGGTTTTGACATGACATTTTGTACTTCTCATTGTTGCAACAGGTCCACCTGAATCCTTAAACGACTTGTTTGTCCCCATCTCCTCCACATGTTATACTGACATCAAATATAGTGAAAGCGGGGGTTACACTGTGGGGGAGGGACATACAAAGCAACAAAGAAATAATCTTATAAATGCGTTAGAAACACATGCATGAAAGAAACGAAAACATTAAAATACATATTTAAGGGTTCATTTTCCTAACATCACATTATCTGGCCTTTTCCGCTTGACTCATACCTATACTAGATATTGCAAATAAGGGAAACCATGGGACCTATGCTTCTTTGGGCCTGGCTTACTTCACTTAATATAATTTTTTCCAAACCTTTCCATTTCCTAACAAATGGGGAAATGTCATTCATTCTGATGGAGGCATAGAATTCCATTGTGTATATATACCACATTTTCTTGATCCATTCATCTACTGAGGGGCATCTGGGTTGGTTCCATGTCTTAGCTATGGTAAATAATGCTGCAATAAACATAGTTGTGCTGGTAGCTTTAGTGTGGTCTTGTTTGTAAACATTTGGGTAAATGTCCAAAAGTGGGATTGCTGGATCATAGGGGAGATCTATGTGAAGTCTTTTGAGGAACCTCCATACTGCTTTCCAAAGTGGTTGAACAAGTTTACATTCCCACCAACAATGAAGTAAGGTTCCTTTCTGTCCACATCCCCTCCAGCATCTGTCGTTGTTAGAGTTCTTGATTTTTGCTGTTCTAACTGGAGTGAGGTGATATCTCAATGTTGTTTTGATTTGCATTTCTTTTATGGCTAGGGATGTTGAACATTTCTTCATGTGTCTATTGGCCATCCTTCTTTCTTCTTCAGAGAAGCTTCTCTTTAAGTCTTTTGCCCACTTATTTATTGGGCAGGTGTTTCTTTGAGGATTTGTTGTTGGGTGGTTTAATTTTTTGAGTTCCAAGTATATTTTAGATATGAGACCCTTGTCCGTTGTATGGCTAGTAAAGATCTTCTCCCAATCGGTGGGCTTTCTATTGATCTTGCTAGCTATGTCATTTGCCCTGCAGAAGCTCTGCAATCTTATGCAATCCCATTTGTCCAACCTTTCTTTGATTTGTTGTGCTTCCGGGTCTCTATTCAGAAAATTTCGACCTGAGCCAAGGAGACCTAGGGTTTCTCCTATTCCATCCTGTAATGTTTTCAGAGTGTCTGCTTTGAGTTCAAGGTCTTTGATCCATTTGGAGTTGATTCTGGTGCAGGGTGATATATAAGGATCTAGCTTTAGTTTTCTACATGTAGTTAACCAATTTTGCCAGCACCATTTACTGAAGAGGCTGTCTTTCTTCCATTCTATTGTTTTAGCTTCCTTATCGAAGATTAGATGGCTATAGGTCTGTAGGTTCATTTCTGGGATTTCAATTCTATTCCATTGGTCCTGATGTCTGTTCTTATGCCAATACCAAGCTGTTTTGATTACTATGGCTTTATAGTAGAGTTTGAAATTTGGTATTGATATTCCTCCAGCAGTGTTCTTTCCGTTGAGGAGCGTTTTTGCTATTCGGGGTCTTTTATTGTTCCATATGAATTTTTGGATTGCCTCCTCTATTTCCTTGAAGAATGAGGGTGGAATTTTGATAGGTGTTGCGTTGAATTTGTAGATAGCCTTGGGAAGTATTGCCATTTTCACGATGTGAATCTTGCCAATCCAGGAGCATGGGAGGTTTTGCCATTTTTTAAGTTCTGTGTTGATTTCCTTTTTCAAGATTTTAAAGTTTTCATCATAGAGGTCCTTCACTTCTTTGGTTAAGTTAATTCCTAGGTATTTTATTTTTTGTGGGGCTATTACAAATGGAGTTGCTTTCCTAATTTCAGCCACACTTTTCTCTTTGTTGGCATATAGAAAAGCCATTGATTTTGGGGGGTTAATTTTATAACCTGCTACTTTGCCAAAGTTTTGAATCAGCTTGAGTAATTTGGGAGTGGAGTCTATGGGATTCTTTAAATACAAGATCATGTCATCTGCAAAGAGGGAGAGTTTTATTTCTTCTTTCCCTATTTGGATCCCCTTTATGTCTGCATCTTGTCTTATTTCTGTAGCTAGGCATTCTAATACTAGATTGAAGAGAAGTGGAGAGAGTGGGCATCCTTGTCTTGTTCCTGAGTTAAGAGGAAATGGCTTTAGTTTTTCACCATTGAGTGGCTGTAGGTTTGTCATATACAGCCTTTATTGTATTGAGGAATGTTCCATGGATTCCTAATTTTTCCAGAACATTCATCATAAAGGGGTGTTGGATCTTGTCAAATGCTTTTTCTGCATCTATTGAGATAACCATGTGGTTCTTATTCTTGCTCCTGTTGATGTGATGAATAATATTAATTGATTTGCGTATATTGAACCAGCTTTGCATCCCTGAAATGAATCCTGTTTGATCATGGTGTATGATTTTTTGGATGAATTGTTGAAGTCGATTGGCCAAAATTTTGTTGAGAAGTTTTGCATCAATGTTCATCAAAGAAATGGGTCTATAGTTCTCTTTCTTTGATGAGTCCCTGCCTGGTTTTGGGATGAGGGTTATGATGGCTTCATAGAATGTGTTCGGTAGTGAGCTTTCTCTTTCAATTTCATTGAAGAGTTGGAGGAGTATTGGTGTGAGCTCTGCTTTGAAGGCCTTGTAAAATTCCGCTGTAAAACCATCTGGTCCTGGACTTTTCTTAGCTGGGAGGTCTCTTATTGCTGTTTCTATTTCAATGCTTGATATGGGCCTGTTAAGCTGGTTTAACTCATCTTGGTTTAGTTTTGGCATGTCAATATTTGCTAGGAAAAGGTCCATTTCTGTCAAGTTCTCAAACTTATTAGCATAAAGTTTTGAGAAGTATTCCCTTATAATGTTCTGAATCTTGGTTGTTTCCATGTTGATGTTTCCATTCTCATCTCTGAGTTTATTAATTTGGGTGTGTTCTCTCCTTTTTCTGATAAGGTTTGCTAAGGGTCTGTCAATTTTGTTAAGTTTTTCGAAGAACCAACTCTTTGTTTTGTTGATTCTTTCTATAGTTTTTTTGGATTCTAATTCATTTAATTCTGATTTAATTTTGATTATTTCTTTCCATCTACTGGATTGGGGTTTATCTTGCTGCTCTTTTTCAAGGAGGTTTAGATGTGTCATTAAATTGCTAGTTTCCGATCTCTCCAATTTGTTGATGTAGGAGCTCAGAGCTATAAACTTGCCTCTGAGTACTGCCTTTGCTGTGTCCCAGAGGAGCTGGTAATTTGTGTGTTCATTTTTGTTGAATAGCATGAACATTTGAATTTCCTTTCTAATCTCTTCCATGACCCACTCATGATTCAGCAGTGTGTTGTTCAGCCTCCATGTGATACCGCACTTTCTTTGGTGGCTTTTGGTGTTGAGTTCTAATTTTATTCCCTTGTGGTCAGAGAGAATGCAAGGTATAACTTCAATGTTTCTGAATTTAGACAAGTTTGCTTTGTGGCCTAAAATGTGATCTATTTTAGAAAACGTTCCATGTGCTGCTGAGAAGAACGGGTATTCTGATGCTGCTGGGTGAAATGTTCGGTAAATGTCTGTTAAGTCTAGTTGATCTATGCAGCTGTTTAGATCTGTGGTTTCTCTGTTGAGTTTTTGCCGAGTTGATCTATCTAGTGGGGAGAGTGGTGTGTTAAAATCCCCAACAATTAATGTCTTTGGATCTATATGGGATTTGAGGGAAAGTAGTGTTTCTTTGATAAATTTGGGTGCTCCATTGTTTGGCGAATAGATATTTAGAATTATAATATCCTCCTGAAGGAGAGATCCTTTAATTAGTATGTAGCGACCTTCTTTATCTCTTCTCACGAATTTTAATTTGAAGTCTATTTTATCTGATATTAGGATTGCAACTCCCGCCTGTTTATGAGGGCCGTTTGCTTGGTAGATTTTGTTCCAGCCTTTAACCTTGAAAATATGTTTGTTTTTATGGGCAAGATGTGACTCCTGCAGGCAGCAGATAGAAGGGTCTTGTTTTTTAATCCAACTAGACAGTCTATGTCGCTTAATTGGAGAGTTCAGTCCGTTAACGTTAAGAGATAGGACTGAGAGGTATTTGGGAGTTCCTGCCATGTTATCCACCTTCTTGGGGGCTGTGAAAGCTGGGTTCTTCCTAAGGTTCTTGGATTCTCAGTTTGGGTGCAGTTTCTTGGCCTTTGTTGCGTTCTTGTTGGTTTTCTATGTGTAGGACATCTTTAAGAATCTTTTGTAGGGCTGGTTTGGTCGAGATGTATTGTTTCAATTTTTCTTTGCTATGGAAGGTTTTTATTTGGCCTTCAGTTATGAAGGAGAGTTTAGCTGGGTACAGTATTCTTGGTTGATAGTTGTTTGTTTTTAGGGCATGGCATACATCATTCCAGGCTCTTCTTGCTTTGATTGTCTCTGAAGTAATTCTAATTGGTTTCCCTTTATAGGTGATTAACCTTTTCTCCTTGACAGCTTTAAGGATCTTTTCCTTGGTCTGGGTTGATCCTGTGTGGATTATAATGTGACTGTGGGATGTCCTATTCTGGTCTGGTCTCTTTGGGGTCCTAAAAGCTTCTTGTATCTGAATAGGCCTATCTTTTTGTATGTTTGGGAAGTTCTCTGCTAGGATCCTGTTAAACAAATTTCCTAGACCATTAACTTCTGTTTCTAGGTGCTCCTCTACACCCATTATCCTTAGATTGGGCCTTCTGATGGTGTCTTCCAGGTGTTGGATAGACCTATCATATTTCTTGGACTTGTCTTGGATGGTTGTATGTTCTTTCTCTATAATATCTAGGCTGTCTTCTATCCCTGAGATTCGATCTTCTGCATGGTCTAACCTGCTGTCAAGACTCTCTACTTTGTTTTTTATCTCTTTTCCTTCTAATTGGTCAGCTTTGATGGCTTCAAGTTCTTTGTTGAAGCTCTGTTTTAGGTCTTGTATGAATTTCTTTACTTCCTTAATTTGGTGTTCAGTGTTTGTTCTCAAATCACTTAGTTGATTGGTTATGGTTTCTTTGGACTCCCATTCCTTCTGTTGGGTTCCATTCAGCATTCCCTTTGTGGTCTCCCTGACTTCCTTCAGCTCTTTGTTAATGGATTCCATGAATGCCTTTAGTGATCTTTGTGTATTCTCTACCTGGTCTCTTAATTCGTGAATTACTCTTTGATTAGTTTCCTCCCTTCTGTGGGATTCCTGCAGTTCTCTTTGAGTGTTCTCTGCCTGCTCACGCCATTCCTCCCTTTCTCTTTGAGTATTCTCAAGTTGTTCACGCAAATCCTTTATCAGTTTTTGAGAAGCTTCCTCACGCTTATGATATTCCTGTATAAACTTCTGGGATGCCTCCTCTCTCTCCCTATCACGCTCATACAGAGTCCTTTGTACATTGTCAAACTTCTCATTTATCATGTTTGCTATTAGTGTTTGTAGAGCTATTTGGGAACTCTCCTCTGGATTATTCTTTATCTGTTCTAATCCCTGATTATCAAGGTTGGGAATTGAGATACCAGAATTTGCCATTTTTCTTGTGTTTTTCCGGCTTACTCGGCCCATTTGAGATAAAGATTGCACCAGTTTTGTGCTAGAACACTATCTTAAGGCAACCATCAACCAAAGTTTGCATTTGTACAGTCAATAGTCTACAGATACAATCTAGTTCAACAGATACATCTATTCAACATCAAACGACTATATGTTAAAGGACTTTGAACCGCAGAAAAGAATTTGGAAAACCAGAAATTATTAGGATTAGGGAGAGATGTGGGTAAAAAATGGGAATAGATTGGTGTGGGGAGGCACAGGGAGACTTAACTATGTCCTAATCACAGTGCAGGAAATGGGTTGGGTAGGATGCAAGTAGAGAGAGAGAGAAAAAGAAGAGACGGAAAGGGGAATAAAGAGAGACCAGAAAAAGAATAGAAACGTAAAAATTAATGTTATTATAGAGGTTAAAAGACCGTCTATTTAGAGAGGAATGTGAATATGTTCAGAGAAGGGGAGGGACATAGAGGAGATGTGAAAAACTTTAAGGATGGGAAAGGGAGAAGAAAAGATCAGAAGTTCAGTAGAGCTAGATAAAAAACAAAAAGATAATTAAGAAAGAAAGAAAAAGAGAAAGAAGACAAGAAAAGAAAGGAAAACTCTCATTCACGTATTCCTAAAATAAAAATTATAAGATGAGAAAAAAAAAAGTTACTGGAAAACAATTATTTTTTCAGAAGAGGCAAAAATTAAAGATTAATAAAGTTTTAGAAAGGAAAAAAATTTATATATATATATATATATATATATATATATATGGTAACAAAAAACAAAAAACAAGCAAAAAAAAGAAAAGAAGAAGAAGAAGAAGAAGAAAAAAAAAAGAAAAAAAAGTCTTTTGATTTTTTTTTTGGGGGGGGAGGAGTGGGAAGAATCCTGTATCTCCCTTTTGTCTGCAACCAGTCTCTTGTTGGAGTCTCTGGTCAGCTTGAGGTCCTGTGGCTTGATTGGTTTCTTAAGTCGGTTGGTTGGAAGAGGCAGAAAAATGCTCTGCTTTACCCAAGATTTTGAGATCCCCCTCCCAGGTTAGTTTTCTGGGAGGGTGGTCTGCTTTGAGAGTCACAAAAGAGGTTCTGGGTAGAGTTGAGGCCTTTCAACAAACAGTAGCTTTTCCCTGGGGCTATTTTGTGATAAAGCTCACAGCGCCCAGCCTGGAGCCATTCTCAGGGTTTCTGTTTTTCAATTGATTGTGGTGGCTGCTAGAGGGAGGGGCAGCCTCTGGCTCTGGTTACCCAGTGAGGCAAGGCACTCTGATGGCTGGCGCCTGAGCTGGGTGACTTTTCCCTGGATGGAGCTGAGTCTGGCAGTTCACTTCGCCGTTAAGTTCTTGTGACCTGCTAAATGACTCGTTTTATTCCAAGGCCTGAGCTGGAGCTAGCAGCTCCTCCGAGCTTTGTCGGTATCCAAGATGGAGATCACCGGTGCTGTGGGGGGAGGGGTGGCCTTCCCTCCTCTGCTCCCTGAGGAGTGAGGATGTCGGGCTTGTACTCACGCCGAGTCTTGGATCCTGGGTTGTCTCTGGTCTGCAAACAGCAGGATGAAGATGTTCGCTCCTTGTTGGTTCTTGTTGGTGTTGAGTAGAATCCGCTCGTCCACTGCGTCTGGCTCCTTCGTCCCTGACTCTCTGTGTCTCAGGTATGACTCTGCGGCGGTGGTCGCCACCGCGACCCCGCCGCCGGAGCGGCAGCTGATGTGTTTCCTTTGCTTCCCCTCTCTTGTCTAACTCTCTGTCCTGTGATGGCACACTTGGTGTGATTCTCTGGCTTAGGACTGTTCACTGGAATTCTCCACATTATTATTAAGTAAAGACAAGATTGTAGTTTTTTTAATAATATTTTATTTCATTGTAAAGATGAGGAACAAAGGGTTTGCAGTTACATACATATGGATAATAAGTATGTTTCTTGTCAAACAGTATTACCCTCTCCCTCATTTTCTCCCACTTTTCCTCCTCCCTCGAATTTTCCCCCTCCATTTTGTAAAGTGTCTTGTGAGTATTGCTGTTACATTAGTTCACCATTTGTCCTTCATCTCCTCATTTTGTCATTTCCATTCCCTTCCCCAAATCAGATAAACATATATACAAGACACAGGGTACCAAAATCAAAACAGTGACAACAGGTAATAAACCAAAAGGAAATAAAAATGAAAGATAAAAGAGTCTGGAGTAAGATGGTAGAGGAGAAGCTAGGGGCTAAACAAGCTCTCGTGTAGAAAGCACGAGAGTGAAAAGTCCAAGGCTAGAGAGTCACACCTACTGTACCAACATAGTACAGAGAGTTTAGCCAGAGAGGAAAAATTTGGTTAAGAAGACAGATTCGAACACTCATTGGTGTCCATGGCAATGGCCATGGTGGCTGCTGCTGCAGCCTCCATATCTAGAGAGAGAGCCCAGGACAAAGGAGCTAGAGGCAGTGTGTAATTGCATTCTACTCAAGAACTGACTAGGAGCAGAAAACTTCATCATGCTTACCACAGACAGCCGCAGACCATGGACAGCCCAGAAACCAAGAGACAGGTGTGGTATCACAAGACATTCTAACTTCTTCTCATAGAGCAATGGTGGGAAGGTAGCCCCTCCCCTACCACTGGAGAAGAACTCCATCTTTGATACTGACAAAGACAGGCCAGAACAGCTAGCCTGTAATTCAGGCCTTGGAAGAAGACAATAAGAACCATTTTACAGGTCAAAGGAACCAGACTTGCAGGGCTCAGCTCTATCCATGGGGAATGTTGCTTTTCCCCGGCATAGGGAGCTCTGCTCATAGAGGAGTGACTTTCTTCACTGGGTAAACAGAGTCAGAGGCAGCCCCACCCCATTGTAGCACAGGCATAAGACCCAGTTGTAGGAGGATAAAAGAAAAACAATTGGAAAATCAGTTAACATAAATCCTGAGAATACCTCCAGGCTGGGATGTGTGAGAGTTCCAGAAGCTAGCGCCTCAGGGAAAAGCTACAGATTGCTGACAGGCCTCAACCCTACCCACAACCTAGCTTCAACACAGCAACTCCAAGTAAGAGGAAATAGCATCTCCCTCTTTTATGATACTCAAAGCAGATCACCCTCCAACTGAACTAGCCTTGGAGGAGGGTGATAAAGTCTCTGGTGAGGCAGAGTTCATTCTGCCTGCTCAAACTGACTTAAGAAACCAATCAAGCCACAGGAAATTCAAACAAACACAAGCAAACCAGAGACTCTACCAAGAGACTGTTTACAGACACAGGGGACACACAAACTTCTCCCCGCCCCCCCCAAAATAATTGAAGAACCTTTTTCTACCTAATTTTTAAATTTTTTAAAAAATTGTTTTCTAGTTTCTTTATCATTTTTATTTCAGTTTTTTTGTGATTTTTAAAAAAATTCTCTTTTCACTCTTTTCCTTTCTTGTCCTTTTCATTCTTTTGCTTTGCTTAATTGTTGTTCTGTTCATCCCCAGATATATACACATCTTCAATTATTAGACCTTATCCTTCATTGTGTGCATACTTAATTCAGAAATCGATTACTCAATTCACAAACTCTCAGCCTTAACTCCCTTAATTGTAGTATTATTTCTTTATACTTATATAATTTTTAAGTGTTTCATTTATAAATGTTTTATTTTTCATCTTTCCTTTTCCTGTATCTCACTTCTCTTTTCCTTCTATTTTTTTCCTCTCTCTGCATTTAGGTCTTGGTTATAGTCCCTCTCTCCCTTCCCTCCACACATTCCTCTAATCTTATTTCCTCCTGAAAATTCTCCCTAAACCTATTAATTTCTCACCTGCTGACTCCATCTTTGATTTTTTTAGTCCATTGATCCCTAGTTATTTTTTTGTTGAACTAGATTGTATCTGTTGAACTAGATTGTACATTTCTCATTTTGACCTTCTCAATCTGTGCAACTACAGAGCTCTGGTTGATGCTTACCTTAAAATGGTGTTCTCACTTGGTGCTAGAGTGGTTTTCTTTTCATACACAAATGGGCAGAAAAAGCTTGAGAAACACAAGAAAAATGGCAAGTTCAGGTCTCTCAACTCCTGCTCATGATAATCAGGCAACAGAGAAGTTAATGAATAATCCAGAGGAGAGTTCCCAAAATGCTCTACAAACACTACTGGTAAACTTGCTGAATGAAAAGATTGAAAGCTTGGCAAAGGACTCGGTGTGAGCATGATAGGGAAATCCATAAGCACAATGAGGCTAACCAAAGATTAATACAGGAATTTTGTGGGTAAGAGACTGCTAATCAAAGATTAATAGAGATGTCGTATGAGTGGGAGGAGAATAAACAAAGATTAATAGAAACATTCATGGAATCCACAAACAGAAAGCTGGAGGAATACATGGAGGTCAAAAGGGGATGGCTGAATGAAGGCCAACAGAAACGAAGGGAGTCCAGTGAAACTATAACCAATCAAACAAGGAGTTGAGAATGAAAACTGAAAAGTAAATTAAGGAGATAAAGAAGTCCATACAAAATCTAAAACAAAGCTCCAACAAAGAATTTGAAGCCATCAAACATGACCAATTAAAGGAAAGTAAATATAAAACAAAGTAGAAAGTCTTGACAGTAGGTTAGATGATGCAGAAGATTGAATCTCTGGAATTGAAGACAGTCTAGACATTATAGAGAAATAACAGATAAATATTCAAGACAAATCCAAGAAATATGATAGATCTATTCAAAATATAGAAGACACCATTAGAAAGCTTAATTTAAGGCTAATGGGTGTAGAGGAGAGCCTAGAGATAGAGTAAAATGTCTAGGAAAATTATTTAACATGATCCTAGCAGAGAACTTCTCAAACAAGCAAATGATAGGCCCATTCAGGTACCAGAAGCCTGTAGAACCCCAAATAAACCAGATCAGAAAAAGACATCCCACTGTGAAATTGTAATCTGGACAGGATAAGTAGAGACTTAGAAAAGGATCCTTAAAGCTGTCAAGGAGAAAAGATCCATTACCTATACAGGGAAACCAATTAGAATAACCTCAAATTTCTCAACAGAGATCATGAAAGCAAGAAGAGCCTGGAATGATGTATGCCATGCCATAAAGACAAACAACTATCAACCAAGAATACTGTACCCAGCTAAACTCTCCTTTATAACAGAAGGCCAAATAAAAACCTTCCGCAGCAAAGAAAAACTAAAACAATATATCTCCACCAAACCAGCCTTAAAAGATACTTAAAGATACCTACACATAGAAAACGAACAAGAGAATGGTAATGGCCAAGAAACAACCCCCAAACAGAGAATCCATGAATCATAGGAAGAACCTAGTTGGCACAGCCTCCAAGAAGGTGGATAACATGGCAGGAACTAACAAAAACTTGTCAGTCCTAACCTAAGATAGATTGTCTACATTGTCTCTCCAACATAGATTGTCTAATTGTACCCAAAAGTAAGATATTTCTATCTGCTACCTTCAAGAAACACATCTTGCCCTCAAAAACAAAAATATTTTGAAATTGAAAGGCTGGAATGAAATATACCAAGCACATGGTCTCCATCAAAAGGTAGGAGTTGTAATCCTAATAGCAGATAATATAGACTTCAAATTAAAATTAGTGAGAAGAGATAAAGAGGATCATTACATACTAATTAAGGGATCTCTCTTTCAGGAGGATATTACAATTCTAAGTATCTATTCACCAAACAACGGAGGAAACACTATTTTCCCTCAAATTTCACCTAGATCCAAAGACATTAATCATCGGGGACTTTAACACAACACTGTCCCCACTGAATAGATCAAGCTGGCAAAAATGCAACAGAGAAACTTCGTATCTGAACAACTGCATAGATCAACTAGACTTAACAGACATCTACAGAATATTTCACCCAGCAGCTCAGAATAAATGTTCTTCTCAGCAGCACATGGAACATTCTTCAAAATGGACCACATTATATGTGACAAAGAAAATTTGTCCAAATTCAGAAACATTGAAATTATGCCCTGCATTCTCTCAGAACACAAGGATTCAACACCAAAAGAATTCAACACCAAAAGCCACCAAAGGAAATCCTGTAACATATGGAAGCTGAACAACACCCTGTTGAACCACCAGTGGGTCATGGAAGAGATTAGAAAGGAAATAAAAATGTTCATGATATTTAACAAAAATGAATACACAAATTACCAGCTCCTCTGGGACACAGCAAAGGCAGTACACAGAGACAAGTTTATAGCTCTGAGTTCCTACATCAACAAATTGGGAGATCTGAAACCAACAATATAACAAGGCACCTGAGGCTTTTTGAAAAAGAACAATAAGCTAAACACCAATCCATTAAACAGAAAGAAGTAATTAAAATTACATCAGAATTAAATGAATTAGAGTCCAAAAAAAACTATAGAAAGAATGAACAAAACAAAGAGTTGGTTCTTTGAAAAAATTAACAAATTTGACAGACCCTTAGCAAAACTTATCAGAAAAAGAAGAAAACATGCACAAATAAACAAACTCAGAGATGAGAATGGAAATATCACCATAGAAACAACCAATAGTTAGAACATTCTCAGGAAATACTTTTCAAAACTTTCTGCTAAAAATTTGAGAATTTGAAAGAAATGGTCGAATTTCTAGCAAGTATTGACATGCCCAAACTAAACCAAGATGATTTAAACCAAATTAACAGACCCATATCAAGCATCAAAATAAAAATAGCAACAAGAAAACTTCCAAAAAGCCCAGGACCTGATGGATTTACAGCTGAATTCTACAAGGCCTTCAAAGCAGAACTCGCACTAATACTCCTCCAACTTTTCAATGAAATTGAAGGTGAAAGTTCATTACCAAAATCTTTCTATGAAGTAGTCATAGCCTCATCCGAAAACTAGACAGGGACGCATCATTTTTTTGAGAACACTGATGCAAAACGGCTAAATAAAATTCTGGCCAATCAACTTCAACAACTCATCAAAAAATTATACACTGTGATGAAACAGGATTCATCTCAGTGATGCAAGGCTGGTTCAATATACACAAATCAAGTAATACAATTCATCACATCAACAAAAGCAAGGATAAGAACCACATGATTATCTCAATAGATGCAGAAAAAGTATTTGACAAGCTCCAACACCTCTTTACGATGAAAGTTCTGGAAAAAGTGGGAACCCATGGAATATTCTTCAGTATAATAAAGGCTGTGTATGACAAACATACAGCCAGCATTGTACTTAATGGTGAAAAGCTAAAGTCATTTCCTCTAAATTCAGGAAGGAGAAAAGGATGCCCATTCTCTCCACTTCTCTTCAATTTAGTATTAGAATGCCTAGCTATAGCAATGAGACAAGATGCAAACATAAAGGGAATCCAAATAAGGAAAGATGAAGTAAAACTCTCCTTCTTTGCAGATGACATGATCTTGTATTTGAAGAACCACATGGACTCTACTCCCAAATTACTTGAGATGTCTAAAACTTTGGAAAAGTAGCAGGGTATAAAATTAACCCTCCAAAATCAATGGCTTTTCTGTATGCCAATAAGAAGTAGAGCTCTGCTAAAGTTAGGAAAACAACTCCCTTTTAAATGGACCCATAAAAAAATAAAATACCTAGGAGCTATCAAAAGAAGTGAAGGAACTCTATGATGAAAAATTTAAAAACTTGAAAAAAGAAATCAAAGCAGAAGTAAGGAAGTGGAACAACCTTGCATGCTTCTGGATTGGGTGGATTAACATCTTGAAATGTCAATACTGCCAAAGGCTATCTACAAATTCTATGCAATACCTATCAATATCCCAACCTCATTCTTCAATGAAATAGAAGAAGCAATCCAAAAATTTATATGGAACAATAAAAGACCCCAAATAGCAAAAACAATTCTTATCAGAAAGAACAGTGCTGGAGGAATATCAATACCAAATTTCAAACTCTACTACAAAGCCATAGTAATAAAAACATCTTGGTACCTACCAGTACCAAGATGTTTTGATTACTATGCCAGAGGACCAATGAAATAGGACTGAAACCCAGAAATTAACCCATCGATCTATAGCTACCTAATCTTTCACAAGAGAGCTAAAAATTAGAATGGAAGAAAGACAGCCTCTTTAGTAAACTGTGCTTGCAAAATTGGTTAAAACTAAAGTTAGATCCTTATATATCACCCTGCACCAGAATCAACTCCAAATGGATCAAAAACCTTGAAATCAAAGCAGACATGATGAAAACATTACAAGAAGGAATAGGAGATACTCTAAGGCTCCTTATCTTAGGAGAGATCCAGAAACAAAACAATTCAAAGAAAGATTGGACAAATGGGATTGCATGAAACTGCAGAGCTTCTGCATGGCAAAGGGCATAGCTATCACAATCAATAGAAAATCCACAGATTGGGAGATCTTCACTACCCATACAATGGACAAGGATCTCCTATCTAAAATATACTTGGAATTAAAAAATTAAATCCTCTAAAAACAGATCATCAAAGAAACAACTTCCCCATTAATAAAGAGACTTTCTCTGAAGAAGAAATAAGAATGGCAAATAGACACATGAAAAAATGTTCAACTTCTCTAGCCATAAAAGAAATGCAGATCAAAACAACATTGAGATTCTATCTCACTCCAGTTAGAATTGCTATAATAAAGAAATCTAATAACAACAGATGCTGGAGGGGATGTAGACAGAAGGGAACCCTACTGCATTTTTAGTGGGAGTGTAAACTTGTTCAACCACTTCGAAAATCACTATGGAGATTCCTCAAAAGACTTCACATAGAGCTCCCCTATGACCCAGCAATCTCACATTTGGGCATTTTATCCAAACAATCACAAACAACGCATTCTAAAGCAACCAGCACAACTATGTTTATTGCAGCATTATTCAGCATAGCTAAGATATGGACCCAAACTACATGCACCTCAGTAGATGAATGGATCAAGGAAATGTGATATGTGTGTGTTACATATATAGATAGATGTATATCTATCTATCTATCTAGATATACATCTAGCTATCTATAGATATATCTATCTGTCTATCTGTAGACATACATCTATCTATCTATATATGTATACACACATATATCTCTATCTATCTATCTATCTATCTATCTATCTATCTATCTATCTATCTATCTATCTATCTATCTATCTAACATTGAATTCTGTGCCTACATCAGAAAGAATGGCACTGCCCCATTTGTTAGGAAACGGAAAAACTTGGAAAAAATCATATTAAGTGAAATAAGTCAGACCCAAAAATCATAGGTCCCATGGTTTCCTTTATTTGCAATAAATATTATATGTCTAGGACAAACAGAGAAGTTCAAAAGGTATGTACATATGACCATATAAGATGATGATGCTAAGCAAAATGAGCCCTAAGATAGGGAAATGAGATTTTATCTTTGTTGCTGTTGTTTTTATTGTACTTATAATGTACTATGTGATTTTTTTGTTTGTTTTGTATGTTCTTTCCCCATGGTATAACCCCTGTTTTCACTGTATTTGATTCCAGTGCCCTGCATCATTTATAGACATTTTTCTTATTTGGGGAGGGAAAGGGAAATAACAAAATGCTGAAATAAGGATACAGGTTGACCCATTGTAACAATGAGAAATACAAGGCACTATGTTGAAAATGAATTTTAGAGCTTCGGTGGTGGGGGCCGGATAGGGAGAAGTTGGGGAGTTGGGGAGGGAATAGATCATAGGGAAAACAAAGGAGGAGGTAACAATGCTTAATAGGAAGTGTACTCATGTAACTGTAACCCATTTGTACACTATCTTTACAATAAAAATTTTATATTAAAAAAGAAATAACCTCACACAGTACATTAAAAAATGTCTTGTTTTCATTTGGAGTTCATTTTGATTAGTATCATTTTATATGGTCATATGCACATAGCTATTGAGCTATGGTGATCCTCTGCTAGAACTATCCTAGATATAGTGTATCTTTCATATATACATAATAGTGGTAAAGACTACACTTTGGGAGCTTATGATATGCTCATATTATTTATTTATTTCTTTTTTGTTCAATACTAGAGCTTCACAGTCACTTAGTTTGCTTGCTGAGCTGGAGTTCTTCCACTTGAGCCACATTTTTTGCTAGTAATTTTGGAGTTGAATTTCATGGACTTTTCTATCCAGGCTGATTTTGAACCATGATCCAGTGGGTCTCACCATCCTGTGGAGCTAAAATTAGAGATGCAAAATCACTGGTACCTACTAGTATTCTTAAAACTACTTTGAATAAAAACATTCTATGCTGTCCCTGTCAAAAAGTTCCTGGGAACATCCAAATCATAATTATAATTAAAAAAAACTAAAATGGCACAAGTATTTTCATTCTTAGGGGTAAATTGAAGACAAAAATCTAAAGTAAAAATGCCATATTTGTACATTGTATAAAACTCAAACTTTAGAAATCTCATACTAATCACATGAAAATCTGAAATTCACACAAAACTAGATTTAACTATGATAAAAGCACTAATTTTTATTTGCCTTTTCTTTATCCATCTTCTGCTTCCTAATTAAAAGTCTGACATTTCTCTCCACCTCTCTCCACCAAAGTTTACTGAGTATCTATGAGGCTCAGTGTTTATAAAGTAATCTGTCTCTATTCTTTGATGTCTGTGACATTGGTAATGTTGTACTAGTTTCTGTAGCCATCCAAAATATTGTAATAATGACTAATGTTCTCATCCTTGTTATAGGGAATCCTCAAAACTTTGTATTTTTGCTGAAACTGTTAGTGAGATTAATCAGAGTTGTAGAAAGAAAAACAAATGCCAAAATCCATCAATATAAAATAGCAAGTAATATACTTATTATTCTACCTAAACAAACCACAAACCTGGATACAACATATAAAGCAGTTCCTCTTATGCAATGAAACCCATACACTGAAGAAGTGTTATCTTTGAGAAAGGGAAGTGCAGAATATGATCACCAAACTCACTGTGGCTAGCTCCCTGAAGTTAAATCCAAATTGCAGCACAGAAAATGGAGTACATCCAGAAATCAGCAGTCAGTCAGCCAGGAGAAAAATACATGTAACTCCAGAATTTCAAACAAGGTGGCTACATAGACTAAGATCCCCAGAAATTTAGAGAAGACATTCTCTATATTGGTGGCTGAATAATAGAATCTACTAAATCGTAAAATACTGTGCATGGAGTTTCGAGAACTGAATTCGCTTAGGCTTAAGAGTTCAACAGGATCCTGAAGGAGGAAGTACTGGGTAGCATTGCCCTTCTAACCAGACACAGGGGAAAGGTATCACAAAATACCTTTGATAGTCATCCTAGAAAGGCCTCATTGGAGAAATAAAGCCATTCTAGACCTATTCCAACAAGATCTAAAATCAAGCAAGGTCTAGCTACAGGTAACAATCCACTCTTTATAATGTATTCTAGGTCCAGCCCAAATAGGTAGCTCTTAGGTTAAGAATACGGGAGTGTTCACTTGTGTGTGTGTGTGTGTGTGTGTGTGTGTGTGTGTGTGTGTGTGTGTGTGTGTGTGTGTGTGTGTGTGCGTGCACACACACACTGGGACATGATAAATTATATAGTACTCTAGACATTTACACACTGAGGCTAAAGAAGAATATGCATAGGAGTGGTGGACAAAGGCTCGATTGCTATGTGCAAATAATCATATTATAAAATAATGGTCTACAAAATGAGCTCCAAGGAAAGGAAGCAGTGATTTTTAAAATTGCCATTGTTGCTGTTTTTGTTTTGCTTTATCTTTTGTCTTCTTTATTAATTTATTTGTATTTGGAAAGGTAAAGGAGGGCACATAAAACGTGGAACAAAGATGAACAATTACAACAGTGGTACTCACTAGATGCTATGTGGAAAATCACCTGGATATCTTGTGGGTGGGAACCAGAGCTGCAAATTGGGAGAGAGTAACAGAAAAGGAGAGATGGTTCAAAAAGAACTGTACGCATTATTCATTACTCATTACCTGATTCCTGTAACTATAACTCCTTTGTGTATCACCTCCTCAATAACAATAAAAAGAAGAAAATAAATAAAATCAAACTTCAGTTGGAAGTATAGAGATAAATGACATTATTTGTTGCTGAATATTTTTCAGCAAGTCTGATATCAAAGACGTCGTGTGGGAAGAATCAGGATCATATATAAACAGTATCACCTGCAAGAATCACGCCCCATACGAAACATGTAAAACATTTTCTCTATGTTGTCTTATGTTCTTCACTAAATCAAAAGAAATGTGAAGGATCAGTATCACTGCAATATTTATCCCCAGTAAGCTGTGAACTGCCCTGTAAAAATGCAAATGAAAATTAATACACTGATTCTAAGATGTATAGCAATTCTAAAATGTAGAAACAGTTTGTTTTTTCCCTTCTCCTCCACAAAGTATACCAATATCAAATACAGTGAAAACAGGAGTTATATCATGGGGGAGGGACATACAAAGCAACAAAGAAATCATCTTACAAATGTGTTAGAAACAATCGCAAGAAAGAAAAAACATTTGAATCCTTATCTTGGGGATCATTTCACCTAACATCAACTTATCTGACCGTTTCTGCTTGGGTGATGTGATTTTTAAAAGATCATATTGTCAATATTGAGAAAAAGTTACTTAAGAAATTATGAGAGTTACAATTTGATTATAGTTATCAATGGAAAAATATAAGAAATATAAGAATATAAAATATAAGAAACCCAAGAAAAGTTATCTTAATAAATACAATGAGGGCTGGGATGTAGCTCAGTGGCAAAGTGCTTGCCTAGCAAGTACAACGTCCTGGGTTCGATCCCCAGTACCAAAAAAAAAAAAAGACAAAAAAAAAATAAATACAATGAAACCCACACACAGGCGGAGAAAAGTCAAATGACTTAAAGTCAAAGATAAAGAACAAGTCTTGACTCAGCCATTGCTTGTGAGAGAATGGTGACAGCCACAACTTCTACCTTCTACGGGAAATAGCACAAACCAGAAAAAATGGAATGAGCTCAAATACCTCAAACGCATAAAAGAGTGTTCATGTGGAATTCTATAGTCAGGAAAAAGAGAAGCAAAATCAACACATTTTCAAATGAAAAATGAACAGGGGAAATTCTACCAATAGGCATCTACAACACCAAGTCCTAAAGGAATTTCTTCTAACTCAAGGAATTTTGAACATTTTCTTGCATCTACCCCACTATCCAAAAGCTAGAGGGTAACTGGTCAAGTTTGAACGTGAACTGCCACTAGTGACTTGCGTCTAAGAGAAGAGAGTGGGTAATGTTAGTAATAAGCCTTGTGGGGAAGCCTAGAACTCCTTACCTCAACCAGTAAACACCATCAGTGGCCACACTGGTGACATGGACTCTTGGTGTTACACAATAATATCAGCCCTCCTCCCTAAAATCTCCCTCCCCAAATCGGTAACTTCTGTCAAAGTATGATGAAAGCACCCCTCAATTCCAAATTGATGAGAATCCCATCAAATCGCCTTCAATTATAATTTCCACAAAACTTGAAAAGTCATTAAAAACAAGAGCTGAGCAAACTTCATAGCCCAGACAAAAGTAAGTAAACATTCTAAGAGTAATGCTGGATCCTTGATAAGTTTCTAGAACAGAAAAATGACATTGGGACAAACTAGCCAGAATTCAATTAGCACTTTAGGTAATAGTAATGTATCAATATTGATATTTTGTTGGGGACAAACTTCTTATAGTAAAATAAGGTATCAGCAACAGGGGGAATTAGGTAATGGGTATGTGGAATCTCTGTAAACAAAATTTTGTGTATGGTCTTGGTGCTTGGACTCAGGGCCTGGGCCGTGTCCCTGAGCTTTTGTACTCAAGGCTAGCACTCTATCACTTAGGACAAACTCCACTTCCAGCTTTTTGGGTAGCTAATCAGAGCTAAGAGTTTCATGGACTATCCTGCCCAGTTTGGCTTCAAACTGCAATCCTCAGTTCTCAGCTTCTTGAGTAGCTAGGGTTACAAGTGTGCCTGTGTCTCATAAACAATTTTTTCTCTCTCCTATCCTATGAATCTAAGTCTATTTTAAAATTACAAAAAATATAAATAAGAGGGAGAGACTAAGAGAGGGAGAAAGAGAGAGAGATAAGTGATTGCCATTATAATAACTACAAAATATACAGGTAGGAAAAGCACTCTCATTTCTGTCCTGAGGTATGGATAAGATGGGGTTATGAGGGTTCTGAAAACCAGTAACTGGTGGCTCATGTGTGTAATACTAGCTATGCAGGAGGCTGAGATCTGAGGATCACAGTTTGAAGCCAGCCCACCTGCCTGGGCAGGAAAGTCCATGAAATTCTTGTCTCTGATTAACCATCAGTAAATCTAAGGGTAGCTGTTGCTCAAAGTGGTAGGCAATAAAGCTCAGAGACAGCTCCCAAGCCCTGAGTTCAAGCCCCATGACTGACCAAAACAAAGTGTGAGTGAAGTCTAAGTTATGCTGATGCCTACATACATGTGTGAAATTCTTCAGCATATGTACACTGATAGAAGACGATCCTGCAGAACTAATGTTCTGGGCTAGCAATTACTTCCTCTCTGCTGCAATTGCTAGTCTGAATCCATCATTATACATAATAAGACAATAACCCTGGGAGCAGAGTTGATTTCCCCCCCTTTTGGTAGCCATGGAAACCCTAGAACATCAATTTATAAGGGGATGGACACGATAGAATGTGATCAAGCAATGGGCATTCAGACTTTTTGCAGTGAACTTTACTATTTGATAACTTCCCCTGGTCCCCTTAGCTTGCATCAACCCCACATCACTAGAACTTTCTGTCGTCAAAATTTTGCTATTAATTCAAGTGATAGCTTTCATATCACTTTGAAGCCTTAAGAAAAGGAACAAAGTTTTGGTTCAGTGGTCCTAGGTGAAGATGTGTCAGATGATGTCTCACTCCTGAATGTGCTTTTCAGCGTGCACTGTCTTTGGAGACAGTGTGGAAGTATCATCAAGTTTGTGCTTCAGATAAAACTAGATCTCAAATATTTTCCCTGCCACTTAAGCACTGTGGAACTGTGGCTAAGTGCATAGTATTGCAGTGTCCTATTTCCTTACATGAAGGACATACATAATTACCTTTTACCAAATTACATGCATGCTTTGGGATTCTAATCAGTGAATAGTCAATGGAGTATTTATAATCCTCTACTAAAGAATAAAGTTTTGAGAAATAAAGGAGGGGAAATACAATAATGATGACAATAACACCCTATGATTGGACAGAGCTCTGCCATTGATGATGAATTGGAGTTAGATTCTCACCCCACCCCATACACACATACTAAATATGCACCTGAGCCAGGCTCTCCCCGTTTTGAAGCTATATTTGATCTTTCAGCTCCCATGGAAGTAAGTGTAAATGTAGTCAGAAACATGTGTTGCTGTAGGAAGGATTTTTCTCCTTGAATTTATTTTCCTTTAAGTTGTTTCTCACTAACACTAAGACCTAATTTCTCTATCAACACTGCTGCCTAAGTATATTGATTCAGACTCCCCTCTGGTATCTTCAGAGGCAAAACTCAAACAGATCAAAAGAAAGGCAAAAATGATTCCTGAAAGTGAAGTCAACAAAAGATTCCTAGGAGCACAAAGAAAGGTGATGGGAGCAAATGAAAAAAAAAAGCAGAATTAAGATGGAGACACAAAAAAAAATGGTCCCTCATCAACCCGCCTGCTTGGATTCAGTTTGCTAGGTGGATAGTTGCATACCAATGTAAGTATGCAAAGTATGCTCCAAAACTTACATAAAACTCACATACAAATAAGCCTCAGACTTATATTATGCACAATGGTTGTTTATGTATCTAATCTTCTGAGATTACAAACTGGAGGTGTAAGGAACCATTTTATGTGGTCTGATTCACAAACAGAACAAAGTTATGACTGGGTACTGGGCTTAGGGGTTTGAAGAAATTTTGTTTATGTGATTATTAATCTAACTGCAGTTGGATTTTTACCATAATATGATTTACTATATTATATTTTATTTACCTATGCAGCTTCCCAGATACCTTGGAAATGCTTCATGAATAAATAAAAATAATTGTTATGTTAGTTCCCCTAACACACTGGAATCACAAGGTCATCTGACATTAGTCTGCCATTCTTTATACCTTAAGATTTCTCATAAATTGAATGCTTTCTATACCATATCACCAAAAGCATAGCTGGGTTAGAGAGATGATGTCCTTATTGTATTTGCTCATCAGATCACTGACACTATAAGCTGTAATGGATCCTACTATTAGTGTTTCAGGTACCAACCTACATTGAGGAAGTTCTTAATCCTGGAAATGGTTGTTAATAGCTGGCATTTACGCAGAACATTTTTGTCTTAGTTTAAAAGTGATAGATTTACAGAAAGTGTTAATCTATCCATTGCTGCAATCATTGCCATTACCAAAATGAAATCAAACAGCTGGGTAGTGACTTGCTCTGTCAAAAGGCCAGAGATGAACACTGGATTTAATACGAGCTAAATTAGGTTTTCGAAATCTGTTCCCAAGTCATACTGAAGATTTAAAACAGGTCCTTGTGACCCATATTTCTTTATTTGTGTAAGTAAAAGATCCCAAGTTTTGTATTTTTCTTTTTTTTTCCTATTCCACTTCTTTAAGCTGGGCTGACACTTGAAGAAAGGATAAAGCACATAGTCAGAATTTTTATCCAGATTATTCCAAACAATGCCATCATAGAGTTAAAAATGAGAGTTGGGTCAGATACTGCTGTCACACTTGTAATCCTGAATTTTCAGTAGTCTTCAATCTGAAGGATTATGGTTCCAGTCCAGCCTTGTCACAAAAGTTTGCTATGCTGCATCTCCAAAGCACTAGTGAAGTGCCAGACTTGAGACATAACTCAAGTAGTATCAGTTGAGCCAGTTCAAGGCTGTGAGTTCAATGCTTGGTACCAGTGAAAGAAGAAAAAAAAGACATTTGAAATTAACAACAACAAAAAACCCCAACAATTTGAAACTACAATCATAATGTTTCAGTCACTCGGTGATGGACAGCATGAAAGACAGAGTCCCACAGTTCTGTGTTATATTCTCTGGCTCTAGGATAATCACATACGGAAATCATTTTTCAGAAAGGATACTTGTCAATAAGCAACATAACATTATAGCATGGTTCTAACTTTAAGAAGAACAGAAAAGACAAGTATCAAACCAGAAGGTTCTGAAAGCTTTATTTTTAGTAGGTCTACACCAAGAATTTAGGATGCCAGCCATGAACCAAAGAGCAGAAAAGTTCAGGATATTATTGACTGCTTGCTCCAATAATGATGGAATACAACAATGAGTACTCTGTAATCTGTAGTCAAGAAGAACAGGCATATACCTGCATGGATCAGACAGAGAGGCCAGTGGTTATTTCTCAATTGTAGCATGGAATCTCTCTTGCTTTCTTTGGAGAAAGTAAACTGATGTCTAGGTACCTTGGTAATCAATACTTATGAACTGTATGGAGATTTCTTTTCAGTGACTATATTGGCACTGTTATTCTAACCTCCATGAGTAAAGAGAAGACACACCATTGCTTAAAATCAAACTCAATACACAACTCAAATACAAACATGCAAATACATGCTCTTGAGGCTTATCTTCTGTCATTTCATACCAATGTGATTCAGAACAGGATTTTCAGTATGAAGGGTTTCATATGAAAAGTAAGGATAAAAACACCTAACAAGGCTCCCTAACAAGGATCATATTATTTTGTGCCATAAAGTATCTTCATAAGAATGAGGACACTAGCCAGGCACCTTGACTCACAGCTGTAATCCTATCTACCTCAGAGGCAGAGGTTAGGAATATTAATTCAAAACCAGCCTAGACCCCCCCCCCAAAAAAAAGTTCATGAACTCTCATTTGAACCAACTAAAAAATCAGCAACGAACTAGGGTCTGGTGGCTTATGCCTATACTCCTTACTTCTTGGAGACTGAGATCTGAGGATTGTGGTTTGAAGCCAGCGTGGAAGAGAAGTCCTTTAAAGACTCTTATCTCCAATTAAGCTCTCAAAAACCAGAAGTGGAGCTAAAAAGTGGTAGAGTACTAGCCTTGATCAAAAGAGCTCAAAGAGAGTCTCTAAGCCCTGAGTTCAAGCACCTTGACCACCACCAACAACAAGAAAAATCAGCAACAACCTGAGCATGGTGGTGTAGTTTGTCATTCCGGCTATTGGCAAAGTATACAGGAAAATTTCAGTCCAGTCAGTCTGGGCATACAAGGAGTAAAATAGTAGAATACCTGCCTAGCAAGCATAAGGCACTCAGTTTAAATCCCAGTACCACCAAATACAAAAAAATAAAAGAAAGAAAGGAAAATAAAGACATTATATAATTACAAAAGATTATCAAAGGCTTCATTATTTCTTCACTTTCATTTATTTTCTTTTTTGTATTTATTATTACATTTTATTGTCAAGGTGATATATAGCAGGGTTTCAGTTATATAAGTAAGGTCCATTTCTTGTCAATCTTGTTACCCATTCCCTCATTTTTCTCCTATTTTGGAAGTGGCGCTGTGGCTCAAGTGGTAGAGCACCTGCCTTAAGTTGAAGATCTCACAGACAGTGCTCAGGCCCATAGTTCAGGCCCAAGACCTAAGTGTGTGTGTGTGTGTGTGTGTGTGTGTGTGTGTGTGTGTGTGTGTGTGTGTGTGTGTGTGTGTGTGTGTGTGTGTGTGTGTCTATTTCTTCACTTTCTTCCAACTAATTTAATGAACCTAAATATTGAAAAGAACCTAAAATAGAATAGTGAGTGTACTTAACAGAGTTATACCAGAATTATCAAAGAATACTTTACCTTGAATATGCTTTTTAATGGCAAGATCCTTAAATTTGTATATCTTAATTCTTTTTTCTTTTGTGTAGGTGCCAGTACTGGAGCTTGAACACAGGGTCCAGTGTTCACATTTGGCTTTGTTGTACAAGGTTTGCACACTACCCCTTGAGCAAACAGTTTTACTTCCAAGGTCTGTTCGTTAACTGGCACTAAGCATCTCCAATAAGAGACTTTTGCCTAGGCATACTTAGAAGAACAATCCTCAGAGCTTATCTCTTGAATGTCTAGGATTACAGGCATGAGCCACTAGCTCTTGGTTTATACCATCATTCTCAAAAGATTACATTACTAATATGTAACTCATAGTACTTTAGAGTTGAAATACATTTGAGACCTTCTGTTCTGTCAAAAATTTATAGGAATGCTAATGAGAATACCTCAAACATAAAATAGTCTATTCTAAAAGCTATCTGTCCCTATCTTCATGTCTCATTCATCAAGCAGATGTTGATTGCAGAAGGGTTGAAGATCAAAGGATATTATTCTAATTAACCATGAAAAAAGTGTACTCAAAGAGACATTATTTAGAAAGCTCTAGGACAAAATTGTATAAACAATAGAAATTTCCGACATCAAGAACTCTTGAAGCATACTGAGCTTTACACACCTATTTAATTGCATTTCTTCTTATAACCTGTTTATGTTGAACACTCTCCCTCCACCCTGAGTAGCTTAATAGGGTTATTTTCTGCCAAGCAAGAGCAGCTGAAGCACTAACTTTATTAGCTGCTTGATTCTTCCTGTTAGATATTCTGGCTCAAGACCAATTCAAGGTAAACCTCTACTAGAAAATAAGAGGATAAATAAGAATACAAAGTGAACATGTTTGGAAAGACTTGAAGCTAAAGCTATTTTATACAAAAATATGATAATACACAGTTGTTTAAAGATGTTAAGTGCTCATAAAATTCTTAACCATTCATCCATCCAAGCAAGATGGGAGGCTGTTTCGAAGATAATAACAAAGACATTTTCTTTTTCTTCACTAAAAATGCAGAGGGGAGCAAGAATCAAGAACATTTTACTCCACCCTACAATATTCTAACCTTCTACAAACAGTCATCTTGCCTATCAAATATGTTTTTACATTCTTCTTAGAACCAATACTCACCAGTTCTAAGGTTATTTTTCATTTGGTACATGAACCACACCTATATTGTGCATATTTAAAGCTTAATCTTGAAGCTGGGCACCAGTAGCTTAAACTTGTAATTTATCTGCTCATGAGACTAATATCTGAGGATCATGGTTAAAAGCCAGCCAGGGTAGGAAAGTCTCAGGCTCTTATCTCTAATTAATCAGCAAAAAGACAGAATTAGAGCTATGGCTCAAGTGGTAGAGCACCAGCTTTGAAAACAAAAGCTCTGGGACAGTTCAAGCCCTAAGACTGGCTCACACACAAAAAGTTTATCTTAACAGAAAATTTATTAGAAACTGAAACCTACATTTTTTCTTAACTGATAATTAGTCCCTTGTCTATCCACAGTGAATTCTGTTTTGAAAACATGCTGAGCTTAACAACAAGAGTTTATTTCTCACAGTTTTATAGGCTAGAAAGTCTAAGATCATTGCAGACCTAGTGCTGATGAGAGGACTTATCTTTGAGTGCTGATGGCCATCTTCTTCTGGTATTCCTACAAAAAGAGACAGAGGTAGATATAGAAACAGATTGACTCTGTTCCTTTATCCCTTTATAATGATGCTACCACTTCCTTCACAAAATCTCCGATAGTATGATCTAATTGAACCCTACATATTTTTCAAAGGCATTACCTCTAAATATCATCACATTATTAACTGCAATGTGAGCACAGTGTTTCACAGTGAATATATTATCCATTTTCATCAGAACAAACAGTATGCTCATAGCCGATATGGGTTTTATACATACAAATCAAAAGACAATGTATATCATATGATATTTTTCTTTTTGGAAGAGCAGCTATTGCCTATTCTAATCTTACAGTTTGCTTCTATAAGTGTATTATTTTTCTCCCAAAGTAGTTTTTTTCCTTAGATTTTCTCAATATCAGCAACAACACATTAGACATGTGTTCCTTAGACTATGTTCCTTTCCCCTAAACTCTTCACTAAGATCCCATTGGATACATTATCTGCCTTTGACATTATTTCAGGTGATGCCTTCTACCAAATATTATGCCACTGAATAACATGGCTCATCATATTTCCAGGCTCTAATATTACTCCTCTTTTCTCTATTTTCTGGTCTTTAGGACAATGCACAAAAGTTAAATGGATTTTTTGTGATGAGAGCATAGACTCTCTAACAACTATTTTCTGTATTAGAAGAAACAGGCTACATTATGGTTATAGTAGTAATTTTTTTCAAATACAGAGACTTATGCTCCACATCCATCAGGGTTGTTTTGCAATTCTACTGAATATTATTCTATTTAATGGTCCAGATTGCTAGAAAAGGTCCTATCTGGTTTTCAGGGCAAAAGAAAGAGTCATTAGCCTCAGTTCATTTGGGTGGAGAATATTACCCTATCATATACCTGAGAGGAGAGAACAATCCTAATGATGCAATAGTTCATTATTTTCAGAGTTACATTCAAACAATAGGAAGGGATTATGGTTCTTCTCTCTGGGAAGGAGAAAAGGAAGGAAAGATGAATGGGAAAGAGCGAGGGGAAAAGGGGTGAGAGAAACAAGGAAAGGTAAAATATGGTGATAGTATAGCTTTCCATATCAAAGGAGGACCCAGACATGAGGAAGATGGAAGATGGATTCTCCCCTGCCAAATAAATAAATCAACGGTTTGCTCTTTTAGCCCATTGTTGTTGTTTTTACAATTAAACTAACAAAAATTTTTGTCAGTATTCTCCAGAAAGATGGAGGCAATTGTCTACTGGGAGAGACCTGTGCCAAAGGATTTACTAGGAGGAACTGACTCAGTTGACTATTGAGATTTAGAAGTCTCATATCAGCTGACTACAAGAGAGGGCAAAAAAAAAGAGCCTGATTAGGCAATTAGAGCAAAAGCTCCCTTCCCATAGGTTTTCTATACCCTTCACCATGACCTTGAGCAGCTCTAAATGCAGGCTCCTACACGTCACTACCAATGGCTTAAACAGTTGGCATGAGGCCCCATGCACACTAGGCTATTACCTATTGTCCCAAGAAGACAAACAAGTGAACAGTGGATTGATTGGACCTCAGCACTGGGCTGGAGTAAGCACCAGTCAGAGGGACTAAATGACACATGGAGAGCCTGTACGGGCTGTGTGGCATCTCTGATTGCATCTGTGGAGTGATGTGGCCCATGAGCTGTGCAAAGATTTCAAATTTCTTATAGAAGCATCATATAACCCCCACCCCCGCCCCACAATGAAGTCCAGGTGCTACCCTCCCATGAGACTTCTCTTACCCATCTAAGATGAGGTCTGCTTATTTTTCACTTCCAAACATCTTTGTCATCTTCCCTCTGTGTCTATGAATTCATCTGTGGAGACCATGGAGATGAAAGGTCTGATCCAGGCATTGCAATGTTTGGTATCACAAAGGTCTCAAAACCATGGGAAGGTATGATTTAATTTTCAATCTAAGGTCTGAGACACTAACCCTTGTTGGTGGCTCATTTGTATCGCAGAGTTCCCAGAGTCTTAGACCAGAGACCTGAGAGTTCTGTCCAAAGTAAAAAAGCAATGACATTCATGCTCTGGAAAAAAAAATCAAAAAAACAAAAAACAAGAATGAGTACTCACTCTTCTTTTTTCTTTTTCATTCATTCCTCAAACCAACTAGACAATGAATCACCCATACTGTCTTTTCAGTTCAGTTCACCAAACTCACATTTCAATTTCCTCTGGCTATGTCCTCACAAAGCACCTGAAGTCAGTTATCCTACTCTGAAAGGTTGTTCTTTCAGTTACAAGATTGATGAGCTCCAAAGTGTCCTGAAACATTGTGATTAAGTAATGCTCCACAAGCTATCTGATTGTCACTAATGCAGTTAACACTTCAAACAAACCATCAGATACAGCTAACTAGCCATTGTCTCCAAGGGAGAGCAGAGCAGACCTACCCTTAGCCCCTTCCCTGCCTCCCACCCTCCAAAGCAAAGCAAGAGCAAATAACTTGACTATTCTTCCCCTTCATTCATATGCAGAATAGCTTTTGTTGTTTCTGTTAGCCTACATTAATTTTACAGAGGGGACTTTCATTATTTTCCAGATATGTTGTAGTATGTATTTTCAATTCACAGGATTCTAAATTCACTACAAAAAGACATTTATTAAATTAAGACTAGACTTTACCTGAAAATTGAATTACTACTTTGCTTAATATTCTCAAATTATGTCCAGATGTAACAACCAATATATCCCATAAGAGATAAGACAGTTATTTTAGATGTCTTTGTATTTTCATTCTACATATTCACATTTGGTTTTCTCTTTGGGGTATCAACCCAGTGACGTATTGAGGATGGACTTTATAACAGATCTAAATATTGTAGTCAATAGTTATTTATTTTTTCATGTGCTTGACCCATAGAGGTCAAACTTGTGAGACCATGTGGACAAACTATCTGAACCTAGGTCCACTAACACAATATTCCTCTTGATCCTAAATGCATAATGCAGCTTGTTCCTTTCATCCACTGTTTTCTCCAGAGGCCACTATCTTCTCTAGAGGCTAATGAAGTGGTCCAATCTTGAACTTTGAACCTCCAAAACTGGGAGTTCAATAAGCCTTTCTTCTTAGGTAACCTGTCTCAATAATTTTGTTATCATAATAGAAGGTGATAATATATTTCTTGTTTGACATGTGACAATCCTTTTCTAAGACCATGCTCTTGTTGAAGTCTGTGTACCTTTGCTCAAGAACAAGGATGCCTATTTATAATATGTTGGATATAGAATTTGTTTTAAGTTCAGTTCAATTTACTTACTTTAGGAATGCAAGACATCTCCATTATATCTCCTGTTATCTGGGGCTGCACATTTTACTCTATCTCTGTTTCAAACTCAATCCATGCATCAGTTACTAAGGTGTTTTTACAGGTTTTTTAAAATAATAAGTAGTATTTTTACAGGTTTTTTTTACTAATAAGAAGCTGCCTAAGCTCTAAACAATCCAGGAAATAAAACAAGGGCAGTAGGGGGGATGAGTTGGGAAAAGACAGAATTGGACTATACTTCCAAGTATTAAACCTGAAAATACAAAGGTATATCTAGTCTTAGGCAGAAGCAGAAGACAATGCATAATGCTTGACAAGAAATGTACTCATTACCTTACTCATGTAACTCTGTACAGCATCTTTACAATAAAATAAAATTAAAAAAAGAAGAGACTGCCCTATGTATTCCCTATTCATCTTTTCAAACTCAATAATCTGATTAAGCTATTTCTCTTGGAAAGAAGGGATAATGAGAGACCTCTATTGCTAAAGTAGAAAAGCTCTTTCAAAGAGAACATATTAGGAAAGATAAATTAATTCTGTTGCAGTTGATTTATTTTAGTTTATGTATCAACAATACTTTAAGATGCATAAATGTATGTGACAATAGAGGAACATTTTAAGATATTCTAATATAGACAAAAGCAAAAGGAGACTTCTCAGTGTACAGCAAAGATGTGGGAAGAGAGATTACAGAGTACTAGCGTAACAGGAATTTTCAGACCCAAATTATCAGGCTATCAAGCCAGGTAGATTTGGTTAAGTTATTGGTACATTCAGTGTCACCCAGGAGAAATAATGGCTGGGCACTGATATAAAGCATGCACAGGAAAATGGATAAGAGTGGACTTCTTAGGTGTGGCAATTTCATATATATATATATATATGTGTGTCTATGTATATAGACATATATATAATATATTTAATTTCTTGCGAGTATGGCTGTTGCATTGGTTTACCCTTTGTCCTTTGTCTCACCATTTTTTTATTCCCCTTTCTTTCCCCAAATCAGATATATATGCAAGACACAGGGTACCAAAATGAATTACAGTGACAATAGGCAATAAACCAAAGGAGGAAAAAGAAAAGAAAAAAGACATAACTTCATTAAAAATAAATAACTACATTTAAAATCAACAACAACAAAGGAAATCCTCTTTTTTCAATATTTTGGAGTTCATTTTGGTTAGCATCATTTTATATGGTCATATGTACATAGCTGTAGAGCTATTGTGATCTTCTGCTAGGACTATCCTAGACATATACTAATTAGTATAAATGAAGGAAACCATGGGACCTATGTTTCTTTGGGTCTGGCTTACTTCACTTAATATGATTTTTTTTCTAAGTCTTTCCATTTCCTTATGACGGGGTGATGTCATTCTTTCTGATGGAAGCATAGAATACCACATTTTCTAGAGCCATTTATCTACTGAGGGGCTAGTAGTGTTATCCTTTCATTACAGATTGCTTTAAACCTCATGACAGACTTCTTCACTGATTACAGTTATACAAAATTCTCACTCCTGAAACAATACCCCTCCCCTAACAAAGAAAAGCAGACATAGAAGAATACCCATCTATGATTTTGAACTTCTAAAACTGGTACAAATACAGGGCTCAGGTCTGCTTTTGGTCTTAAAACTGTGTTCTGTGGTAGTATTGGGTTTGCTTTCATATCCAACAAAGGAGAGATGAGTGAAAATACCCATCTTTGACTGTGAACCTCTAAAGTCTGTGCAACTATAGGGCTCTGGGCTGGTGCTTGTCTTAAAATTGTGTTCAGGTGTGGCAAATTAGTCACATCAAAGAGATTACTTGCTACTCATGATTCTATTTTCATTTTCAGTATATTATCATTGAAAAATACACAGGCTGTCCAAGAGATAGGTTTATGTATCTTCCTTGTAGATGTTGTTCTCCTGTCTCTTTATAATTATTGTAGTAAACTATAAGTAACATTACTCTTAACATTCGAGTCACTTATAAGTGACTCAGTGGCATTAAATACATTCACAAAGCTGTGCAGTCATCAGTTTTCACTATCTGTGCAGTTTTGATGGGGTAATTGTAGGCATTGAACTGAGCAAAGCCTGTTATATTTTCTAATCTAGTACTTTCAAGCATAATTTGAATCTTTTTGAAATTGAGACTGAGAAATTATAAGTGTGATGATCATTAGCTAGGATTGGATTCCAAAACTTAGGAGTCTTAATGTGCTGGTTTAACCAGAGCTTCTTCCTCCTCTGTAATTGTTAGGATGCTTTAAATTCAGTTGTAAGAAAAGTAAATCAAAGCATGACCAGTTGTTTACTACCTGAAGCACTTTTTTATTCTTTTTTTATTTAATAGTTTTATTGTGAGAATACTGTACAGAGGAGGGGTTGCAGTTACATGAGCAAGGTAATGAGTACATTTCTTATCAAGCATTATTGCCTCCTTTGTTTTTCCCCTACCATCCCTTCCCTCCCACCTTCACAACTACAAGTAAATATTCTTTTATGAGAAAGTATTGAGGAAGGAAGAATTGACAAGGAGGTTTTAATCCAAAGAAGTTAAAAAAATAGAAAATACTAGAGAAAATGTGATATCAGGGAGAAATGATGGGCAACTGTAATGTAAAATGTATAAAATAACGGTATTTTATCTATTGTGTTTTGATGTCACTCCAGGAGCTAGCTCTTAACTCCAGATATGTTTGCTTGTACCTGATGCAAGAGAATTTTGTAGGCTTAGCATTAACAAGACAGGTATGCCATCCAACTGTTATTTGAATTTGCTTCTATTTTCATCACTTCAGAAATTTTTTCTCTTTCCTTATCACCTAACTGAAGACTTCATGATAGCGTGAATAAAGACAGAAGGATGGACTAATCTTAAAGTCTTTTATAAGACAAAGAAAAGTGACTCTCAATATTTCCAGTAAATTAATGAGTTCAGGACAAATCTGAGCAGCTAATGATGCATCACTTTAAACCAGATTCATCTTAGTTTTGTTTACAGATAGTAATATTTGCCTTTCCTGGCCATAGAACTCCATGAGTTTTTGCACTTTCAGTTTTCTAACCACCACCACTCCCAGATAGTAATATTTGCCTTTCCTGGCCATAGAACTCCATGAGTTTTTGCACTTTCAGTTTTCTAACAACCACCACTCCCACCATAGACAGTTTGTATGGTGTCCCTTGCATTCCCCAAATTCCTTCTATTCTCTGCTTTGTATTCAGATCCTCCCCAAACCCTTAACCCTTGGTGACCATGAAGTAAGGAAAAGACTAGGTCTAACTAAGTCACCTTTTTTTCATAGCCATTCTGATGGGGGCTGTCCACCCAGCTTCCAAGACCTAGAGGTGAGAAAAGCCATCCTTTAAATAACAGAGAAAACATTTTGTTTAGACCCAAACAGGATATGTAAATACATAAGAGTGTTTAGCCCTATGAAAATCCTACCTCCCAGGTGATGGGCATGCCTGAATCCCTAGAGGTAGGATTGGGAGCTTGGACAAGAGGCTACTGGACCTGCCTATCTGGGGTGGTTAAACTCTCAAGTTCCCTGTGACCCTGCCCCTGATATGACTCTATTTAGGTCTAGACCAGCTCAGGAACCATTACTCCAGGCCACATGTATCCACATTTGTGTCCTGGCTTCTGGCTCCTGGCTCTTCTCCAGTCACCATAGTGTCCACTTCAGCTCTCCATTGGAGCCGATCGGGATTTTTGGTATTGTTTTTCTACTTTTTCTTTCCTCTCCAGCTGGCGTGGCTCAGTTTCCTGACAGGGCTAAGTGTATTTGTAGAGCTGCAGATCTTTGGGACCAGAGTCCATCTGCAGACTGCCCATCCTTTAATAAATACTCCAGACTGAAACTCTCAAAATACTGCTTATCTGTTCTCACCAAGTAACTACCACTGACTACCTCTCTCTTCCTACATTGTGTCATCTCTTCATAAAGTTTGCTCTTTTCCAAATGTACTAGTGTCACTAAAAAAGATACAACATTTTAGATTAGTAATGGTTATTCTACTTACAAACTTTCCTGAAAGGACCTATAATATATCTAATTCAATGAGAATAGGTGAAACCTTGGTCAGTTACAGTCTAGTTTCTTATGCCAAACAAGAAGAAAACAGTAATAATTATAAGACATGAAATAGAAATAAGCTTGGGACAATTATTCACAAATAATTCTGAGTAATTCTGAATATTTGGGTTGAAATAGGCCTTGAATTTCTCAAAAATATGTTTACTTTTATGATATATCAGATGGTAAAAAGAATCTAAAGTATTTGCTTATAAAAATCAGAACTTGCCATGTGTCAGTGGTTCACACCTGTAATCCTAGCTATTTTGGAAGCTGAGATCTAAGACCACGGTTCAAAGCCAGCCAGGGCAGAAAAGTCCCCATGAGACCCTTGCCTCCAATTAAGTATCCAATTAAGCTGTGGCTCAAAGTGGTAGAGCACTATCCTTGAGCAAATGAGCTCAGAGACAGCATCTAGGCCCCTAATTTAAACCCCACCACTGACAAAAATAAAAATCAGAAGTTTGAATGTCTCAGTTTTGGGGAAACTAAAACACCATGAGTAAATATTTATTTCCTTTAAAGACCAAACAAAATCATCAAAATATATTTCCAGTTATTTGTTAGCACAATGATACAATCTTCCTAATTCCCTATTTGCTTCAAAGTTAAGAGAAGTGTAGTTTCCCATGTAAAGTGACATATTCAGATAACTTAGGTTCTTATTTTTTCATATATGTATGTATGTATGTATGTGTATATATATATATATATGTCGTATCCTAAATGGTCACTGAGGTGAAACTGTGAAATATTTTTTGACTAACACGGCTAAGTCTTAACTTCCAATGGCCCAGAGTCAATAGTATCCCAGAGGCTTAGAAAGTATATCACTTAACACCATATTATCTTTATGAATGAAGCAGTATTTATTCTTGCAGCAGAGTGTAGATCTACAACCTCATTAGGTGTTGTAATGTTTCCATTAAAATTTCTATTTTAACACACACAAACACATACCATTGATTTGAATAAATTCAGGGTGGAATAAACACAAAGTCTAACAAAATGAATAAATGCTGGGCCTCATAGGTAGATAGTAGACTATGCCATAGTTCGCAGAACAAATATACATACACCCAAAATATTTTACCTTGTTGCTTGGCTATCAACGATAAGGACAAAGTTGTGAGCATATCCTTTTTTATATGCATATCACTCAAAGCACTGTAGCAAAATCACCTTTTGTACTTTAGACATTTTATCCAAATATAAGACTGGATTTTTATTCTATAGGCATAAATGCACACTTTTAGTAATAGGATTTCTATACTACATGACATTATATTGCACAATATCCATTATTATCAGTATTTGAGGGATAAGGTTCAGGGCAAAATGTTTATTAACTTTTTGGCTGATATTACAAGTTTCTCTATTTCAATATGTGCTAAATCTCATTTTACCTAGAAAAAAATTTGAATGATGCCTAACTGACATCATTTTTGCTTGAAAACATTGTTTTACCTTGATAAAGAAAACACTATTTGGATCATAGTGGAGGTTATTTTGCTTTGTTTTAAATAACATGAAAGACTTATGTAAACATCTGACAATTTTGTTTAGGACCAACTGCTGTGTCTCTAAGATCAAGCAAGATCAGATGGAACTTGTTCCAGAAAAATTACAATCCCACTTGAATAATGCATAAATATCAGCCCTGAATTCCATAGACTGAATGTTTATAAATTTTAATCAACAGAAATTATAAGAGGCTAAAGAAGGGTCAGGAAGGTGGGAAGGAGGGAAGAAGGGTCAGAGAAAGAGAAGGAAGAGAGGGAGGAGAGGAGAGCTAGAGGAAGGGCAAAAAGCAAGTGAAAAGCTCAATCTCAATCTGTCTTGACAGGGGCTCTGTAATGAATGTGTTTACGAAATGAAAGGAATTCTTCCAACATTTGTGCACATTCTCGTATTTAAATAGTTTTCAAAAACTTTTATAAAATTACCCGACTTCAATTAGTGATCATTTCTAAAAAGTTTACATGAATATATGTCTATTTTACCCTCTCTTTTTCTCTTTTTATTATAAGGGAATTTGAATAGTCTTTTTTATATGGCAAGTCACGATTCCCAAGCCATATTTTCCACTAAAAACTTAAGAGGCTGGTTAGAAGATGTGCTGTCACTATCCTGCATTCAAATGCTGAAGAACTGACAGTATTTACTGTCCCTTTTTGCTATGTCTTTTCCTTATTTCCCTGGGGAATATCTCTGCCCATAACTTACAGAACCTTCAAAGAGGAAAGATGGTAAATACATTTGGAATACTATTTCAGAAAAGATAGGCCAGTTGAACCATAATCGAAGCATTCCATATTTATTCTATCACAAATTTGCAAGTCAAACATAGCTGTATATTTTTTTACCCTTGCCTATTGGGTTGCTGAAAAATCAACTTGGGATTCAAAACTCCATCTGGTCCTTCTAGTTCCCTTCATTGTCATAGGTAATGACGAGTTTGGAATAATTTTTCAGGAGGATGGCTTTGCTCACTGATTTGTGAAATAGAATGGAACTTGATCAGTTTATGCCCAACTACTGGAGTCTTCAGAGGTTATAACAAACAGATTAGAAATGCTTATGTCAGGATAAAAGAACAATAATAGACAGACGGGACTTCTGAGTCAGATGGAATCATTTAAACTAACTTTCTTATCCTTGAAAATGAAGACAGAAATTTTCCTTGGAATTAATATACACTAATAAAAAAGAATATTCATTTTCATATCCATGATTCTGAAGGAAGCCCATTTTCCATGTAATCTGTCAAAGAATTGATGTCACTATGTTTTGTTCTTGACTTGGTTTGCCTTTCAGAATGAAAGATGTTTTTTATTATCAGGAATAAAAAGAAAAGAGGTCTCATCTTTAAACATGATGAAAATATGAGAGCTAAACTGAGTACCTTCCCAGGAGATGGGCAAATCCCTGTAACTTCCATTCCTAGTGATACCTTTGCAGATAGACTACATCCTAGGTTTGCAGCAGAGATCTGAGCAGACAAGCCTTTGAATGGAGAATGTGCCCACTCTGTGGTGTTAGAGGTAAAGTACTCACAGCTCACAAGGGGTCAGTGAGCCTGAAGATTCATTTCTCACTTCCAGCTCCTTCAAAGAGAAACCAGTGATTAAGCAGATAGAGTGGCAATTGGTAGTTTGATTAAAGTGGGAGTGTGTGGGGCTAGTTACCTTTGGATACAGTTCTCTAATGCTAATAGACTTCTCCTTGACTTTTAAGTGGGGAACCCAATTTTCCATGTGGCATTTTGATATTGCATGACAGCATCATGGGCAGCTTCTCTTCTATTTATGGAGGGAGGAGGGAGGGTTTTTTCAATAGCCTTCTTATATGAAAGGTGACATCAATACAATATTTGTAAATGGAATATCTCTCCTGATCTATGTCATCTGCAAAGCTACCTGTTGTCTTGGTTTAGTGGTTTTCAACAATGCCACACATTAAGAAGCATTCTGAAATCCTCATATGAAGACTAAACCCCCCCAAAATTCTACTTTAATTGGCCTCGGTGACTTGAGAGACATCCCCATGTGTGTTTGAACACCAGTACATGTGCATTTGGGTGGGGCTCCCTTTGTTTCTATTTGTTGCTGGTCTTGGGGCTTGAACTTGGGGCATGGTGCTTTCTTTACAATTTCTTTCATTTTTCTTTTTCTTTTCTGCTCAAGGCTAGTGCTCTGCCACATGAGTCACAGCTCCTTTTCCTGTTTTGTTGGCCATTAACTGGATATAAGATTTACACAGTCTTTCTT